>NW_028249865.1:600000-855715 GCF_964263255.1 Lissotriton vulgaris | reverse complement strand
TACCTGCTGCACGAGAAGGAGTTGAATGAGTGCTCATGGTGCCTCAATGTCCTCACATATTGGGTCTATATCTGGTGGTGTACAAATGTCTCCTCTGTAAGCATTCCAGACATCCCAGATCTTCCCCCATTTACGAGGCCTTCCTCTGGCCACATATACAGCTCTCTCCCGAAACATACACCAATCAAGGTCTTCCATCCACTTCCCAATCTGGGAAGTTCGACAAGCACCCCATAGTTGTGCGATATTTCGCTTAGCAATCATACAGGCAAGAGTGACCCAAAGCTTGCCATGACTCGTGAGGTCGGAAGGCTCCCATACATTAAGTAAACAGCGGAGTGCTTCAAGTGCAATCTGTACACCCCACACCTCACTCATTCTCATGGATCTTGGTCCAATAGTTATGAATCTCTGGGCACTCCCACAAAATATGCATAAAAGTACCAGTCATACCACAACCCCTACGACAATCTGCATTTGAGGCGAGCCCCATGCGACACAACCCAGGGTCTGTGGTGTAGGACCGGTGAAGGATCCTATGCTGCACCAGCCGAAGTGTCATGGAGTTCGCCACTTCCCGAGGGCGTGACTCAGCCTCTTTGAATCCTGAATTGAGACTTTGTTTTAAAACTTTGAATTCATGTTCACAAGCATCACTCCATATAAACTCAGCCCCTCTTTTAAGTAATAATCTCATGTTGGTACTTTGTACAGAAAAATTCTCTATGAATTTATTATAGTATTCTATCATGCCAAGGAATTTCATTAACTCCTCTCTAGACTTTGGTGCACACATGCGAGTAATGTTCTCTACCAAGTCTGGTTTAGGCAAGACTCCATTACCTGAGATAGAGTGGCCCAAATAACTAATAGTAGCGACACAAAACTGACACTTCTCAGCTTTAATGGTTTAATTAGCATTATCAAGCATTCCTAGTACCTCACAAAGGCGATGACCATGTTGCTCCTCATCTTTACCAAAAATGAGTATGTCATCCTGATAGACGCATACTCCTTTGCAAACCTTCAGGACTTTCTCCATAACGCTTTGAAAAAACAGATGCTGCCGACCCAAGGCCAAATGGCATCCTCACAAATTTGGAAGCCCCAAAAGGGGTTACAAACACAGTAAGATCTATTCAAGCCTCATCCAGCTCAATCTGATGGTAAGCCGAGGTGAGATCAATTGGGCTTCTAGCAAAACTAAAAGCTCAGAAATGTTTGGTAGCGGATAATGATCTGTGATAACGCTCTTGTTAAGTTGTCTCAAATCAACACAGAGGCGGAGACTGCCGTTGGATTTGTGAGCTGTGACAACGGGTGCCAACCATTCAGTACTCTCCACCTCCTCTATAATTTCTCAATCCTCAAGTTTCTGCAATTCTTTTTCCATTTCTTCCCTGATGGCTAAAGGTACATTTCTCACTTTGGAGCAAACCGGCCGGGCACCGGCACGCAATTGTATTTCAAGTTTGAAATCTGTAAGACACCCAGATCCTTCTCTGAAAACATTAGGAAACCTATTTTTATGTGATCTACAGTGACAGTACTGAGAGTAGTGGAGTGCTGAGCCACTTTAACTCTGTCTTTAAGAATAATATGATTACTACAACTCTGATCAAGAATAACCCCTAAATCGCCCTGGTGAAACCAGCTTATTATGCTGTCTCTTTTCTCAGAAACATATATCTTCCCAGAAACATAACGTTGTTCATACTCTATAAGTCCAATGAAATAGCCTCGCAGAGGTATAGGCTCACCACCATATGCTAGTGGCTTGATGTCAGGTTTGTTCAAAGTAACTCTCAATAAGTTTGTTGAAGAAGAAAGATTTAGGGCCATATGTAGGTAATGTTTGTTTTACAATTCTCAAATTGCGATTTTATGGGAATCGCAATTAGGGAATCACAAAACGAAATGTCGGTAGGATAAGCAATTTCTTTTGCAAATCCCAATTATTCCTTATTTGCGAATCGCAAATAAGGAATACCTGCTTATTCATTCCTATGGGCTAGAAGGCCCATAGGAATGAATTGGAAGACATTCTCAATTTGGGATTCTCTATTAGAGAATCACAAATTGAGAATGCAATTTCAGGGTTGCAAGGGTGTCAATAGGACACCCTGTTGCACCCCTGAAATTAACATGTGTGCACATGTGGCCCACATACATGCCCTAAGTGCATGTATGTGACCCACATGGCACTTTGAAAAATGCCAAAAAAGTGAATTTTTCAAATAAATCGCAATTTACCACCAACCTGAAGTTGGTGGTATTTTGCGATTCCTTAAGCCACAATTCGCACAACGTGGGTGCTTCCTACATTGCATTTAAGGAATCACAATTTGCTATTCCTTAAATGCAATCGCAATGTGCGATTCCTTAGTTTGCGTGTGACTTTTTGTGTGCTACATAGCACTCTGCCCAAATTGCGATCGCAAACGCTGACATTCTGCGAATGTCAGCATTTGCGAGCACAATGGCGCTACCTACCTATGGCCCTTAGAGACTATTGTAATTGTGGCACCAGAGTCAAAAAGAACTTTGGTGAGTTCTCCCTCAACAACAATAGTATCAATCGGACATGTTTTGGACTTATTCCCCACATCATAAACTTGAAAACAATTTTTCCACAAACAAAATCTTCTGAAACATCTTCAGTATCAACAGATTTCACCTTAGCTGAGGATGCTCCCCTAGATTTACACGTGCTAGTAAAATGTCCCTTTCTCTTGCATTTGGAGCATACAGTTTTCAACGCTGGGCAATTCTTAGCATTTGCTAAATGCCCAGGCTTATCACATCTGTAACATTTTCTGATGATGAACTTACTTTTTACCTCACCTCCTTCTGCTTTAGCTCCAAGTTTTTTACTATCATCTTTAATGACGTACAACGGGTTGCTTATCCTATTTGATAATCTCAACACACTTCAAAGAGTGTCCAACACGCTTTGCCACCTGTAGCACTTCGTCAAGAGGAGGTTCATCACGCATCCACAACTCCTCTCTAACCCTCTCAATATTACACCCCACCATAAACTGATCCTTAATTCTCTTATCCAGAAGGTTAGCAAATTTGCAAGAGGATGACAGCTTCCTTAAGTGAGTAATATAAGTCTCGGCAGACTCTCCTTCAGCTTGTAGTCTTTTTGCAAAATTATATCTTTCCAAAATGGCACTAACTTTGGGAAGAAAATGTTTATCCAATTTCTTAATACAAACTTCAAATTGATTGAGACCTTGGGACTTGGTGTCATTCAGCTCAGGGAGATGATCATATATTTCTTGGCCCTCAGAGCCCAAACAGGGTAGCAGTAGCGAAGACCTCCGTTCAGCACTGAGTGAAGTGTCACAAACCTTTACATAACGTTCAAATTCTTTCTTCCATTTCTGCCCCTTTATGGGACACCAAGAAGAAAGGAGGAGCTGTGACGTTTTGCATAATGTGGATGAAGAAAATTGAAAAAAACACAAATAAAAAAAATAAAGAAATCACTAAATGTGTCAATGAGTGTAAAAAGGTAAGAAACGGTGCTGGTCAGCAAGAAGAGTGTGAGAGACAAAGAATGAACCAGTTAAATCCATCAACAAGACTCTTGTGAACGATGAGCATTAATCAAAACAAGCTGTGCCCATCAGCGTATATAAACTCTCTTCAAATAAGGAGCTTTCTCCTATGGACATAAGCTGTGCCAATCAGCGTGGAACATGAATGACACATGCAAACACAAAGCTGTGCTTATCAGCGTGTATGGCACCAAAAAAAATATATATATTATATAATTATAAGCTGAGGCAATCAGCGTGAGAACTGAATGACACAGAAGGACACAAAACTGTAACTGAAACAAGAATACTGATATCACAGTGATATGCACATCACAGAGAAGAGGCTCAACAAACGTGGACAAATAAGATGAAAATCATCATTCTGGGGGGCATCCAACCAGACTTTGCAACTATTGTGTGGAAATAATTGATTCATTTTATTTTTTAAAATCTCTTTATTATTTTCATCAACATCAACAAACATGTAAGGTTGAGCACGGAATTACAAAGCATAATTGTCTTGTATAGCTGACCAGTTACGATCCATTCAAGTCCATTATCCAGGAGTTTTCAGCAAGAGTCTACATCTCAAGCAACCAATATAGTCATCAATATAACTTCCAGACCTTCGCAGAATAGAAAGTAACAAGCGTCCTTGACAGAATATTCCATGCAACAACCCGTCCACCTCCCACCCTGGTAACCCTCCCCTACCCTCCCTCCTGCCGGCGCGAACTAAGATAGTAATCGAAGCCATAATAAAGATCTATTTGTACCAAGGGATCGTTGTTGACACCATCAGGGCATCCACGTAGTTCAGAGTGACAAATTACGGAATCGGGGAATCATAACGTTCAAAATACAAGCTGTGTACGTTTTACAGGCCTGATCATCACTGAATATCACAGAACTCAGCAAGACAAAATGAATTCCATGCAAGACAGAAAAACATGAATCTACAATAGTAGGCTTGCCTACACGGTGTAAGAGACAGCCAACCACGAAGTTGTCGCTGTAACATCAATAACAAGCATTGGTAAAGGCAATAGGTATCTGCAATCTGAGAGCTATAGGTGTTTTCAACGTTAATGTCTATTAGCTATGTGATATGGAGTGCAGTGGATGTTTGTGTTGTAGAGTGTAATTGTGGGGGTTGGAGTGGAGTTATTTGTTGTGGACTTGTGTGGC
Organism: Lissotriton vulgaris; assembly: GCF_964263255.1. Taxonomy (NCBI): domain Eukaryota; kingdom Metazoa; phylum Chordata; class Amphibia; order Caudata; family Salamandridae; genus Lissotriton; species Lissotriton vulgaris. Next base: position 850,976 of record NW_028249865.1, on the reverse strand, counting down.
ATGGAATTGTGTGATATTGAGTGAAGTTATGTGTAGTGCAATTATGTGGCATGGTGCACATTGTAGTGGAATTATGTGGAGTAGAATTGTGTGTTCTGGACTGTAATTGTGTGGCATGTAGTGGAGTGGAATTATGTGGTGTGGAGTTGAATTTTGTAGCATGATATTGAATTCTGTGGTACCATGTATGAAACTTAAGTGTTATCACTGCCCAAAAAGGTGACCCCTAACCTCCTGAAAGACAATCTTTGCCAAAACGTAAGTGTACATTCGGCCTACTGTTCTAATGTTCTGCTGAGGTATGCTATTTGTTTTATGGTTGTTCAAGAGGAAAAAACCTGCGCGGAGGGTCTCTCTTCTCATAGTCTTCAAGAACTTTCTGGGAGACACATAATGCATCACAAAAATTGTGATTACAAGACTCTAAGTCCAATATCTTTCATTTTTAAAGGACTAAAACTCATATGAAGATTCAGACTATTGTGATCATGTTTTATATGCCTTTCACGGAGTATATGCAAAAATAAACGCTTGTGCAGAACAACGAGCTAGGCTGGAGAGGTTCATCTGACTCATAGCTCTCACGTTGTTTACCTCCCCGAAAGATGATTTATGAGGGAAGTTCTAAACAGTAAGTAACTCAGAGCTGCCCGCAGCTGTGTGGGAGGGAGGGGGTCGAGTCTCTGGCTGGTGCAATCACACGCAATGTAACAGGCCTGTGATATTCAGCCTTTCACTTCATGCAGAGGATGTGGTCTGGTGGACAAAGTGTTAGCTCACTTCACCGCCCCAGTTCAGACCCAGCCATATGCAAATCAGTCTTGACGAATATGTGACGTTACAACGCATGCGATTAAATCGCATGCCGTTGCAATGCCAACCTTTACCCCAACTTTCTGTCGGGGGAGTGCTGGAAGTTGGAATAGATTAATTTTCTTTTCCAACTCCAGTGTGTGCAACAGTAAGGCAGGTGTTGGAGGTAAATCCAACACCTTCTACCCACTGCTGCACGCTTTTTTCATTGCAACGGCATGCAATGTAATGGCATGCGTTGTAACTGTTGCTTATTAAAGGCTGTTTCCCGTCTTGACCCTGTTCCTCATGGGAACAGTACAGGCCAAACTGCCAAGCCAGGTCTTCCCTGGACCGGAAACAAGCAACCTAGGACCGGTTTTGGGGTAACACCCCTCATCAGCCAGGCTCGCTTGAATCCAGTGGCAAAGTGAGCAAAGGACCTATGTCTGGGCATACACTACCAACTTAGGCCGAACAAAGCCACCACAAGGAGATGATAGATGGAGCACTGAAAATTTTGAGACATTCACTCTCTATCGCAGATGGAGCACTGAAACCTTTCGGACACACCCCCCAGTCACAGATCTGGGTTGAATCCATCATCGTTCTTTAGCTTATTCACCACCCCAGTTCAGACCCAGCCATATGCAATTCAGTCTTGATCCTGTTCCTCATGGGAACAGTCCAGACCGAACTGTCAAGCCATGTCTTCCCTGGACCAGAAACAAACATCCCGGACCGGTTTTGGAGTAACACCCCTCATCAGCCATGCTAGCTTGATTCCAGTGGCTAAATGAGCAAAGGAACCGCGTCTGGACATATCCTGCCAACTTGGGGCAAACAAAAAAAACACAAGGAGATGATGGATGGAGCACTGAAACCTTTCAGACACTCACCCCCTTTCACAGATGTGGGTTGAATCCATCATCGTTCTTTAGCTCACTTCACCACCCCAGTTCAGACCCAGCCATATGCAAATCAGGGGCGGTGGGTGACATTTCAAAGTGGTGGGGCGCCAAGTGATTTGCATACAGCACCGTAGCGAGCGAGCGCAGCGAGCGAGCCCGAACCCCAAAAGGGGGGTTTGGGGGGATTACCCCCCCCAAGAAAATTTTGAAAAATAAGAAGAAAAATCATGCATTTTCAAGCAAATTTGAGAAAGCAGGAAGGTTAATAAAGCAATTGTGAAAGTGCAGTTATTACATTAATAGATGGCATAACATAGGTAGCTGCTAATTCAGTATAACCACAGAGCTTCATTCATTCCGTCCTATTACGCTCAGGTGCTGAATTCAGACTATAAGACTTTCATGAAAATCTCAGCTCTAAGAGTAGAAGAAGTTGCACAGCAGTTGGGAAACAGCCTTCACAAAGCATTAGGAAAATGAGAGGCAATTACTTGAAAGCAAACTGAAAGCAATGCATCAAGTAGTAACTTAAAGCAATGCATCCAGCAAAACAGTGCATGCAGTCAACCATACAAAAGTAAACTAAAGCAAGTATGAATCTGTGAACCTTCACTTTGAAAGCAGGGTGCTAGTCAACAGGCCAGTCACATACATTTAAACTGAAGAAGAGTACACCTCAGCATGCAGGCACCAACATAAAAGCACCAAGCAAGTCAAACAGTTTAATGAAAGAAAAATGACTGGTCTGGGTCATGATCTGACTTGGTACGAGCAGGATGCAAAAAGTAAACGAGTAGGTGGTAACCCACTTCAAGTGAAGGAGCTGTAAGGAACCTAAGCGCACTGGTGTTGATACCAATAACAGGGCAGCTCTGGCTTTCTCGGGGTGGGTGTCAGCTGTGGGATGAAACCAGCATGTGAAGCAGTTACCTCAAACAAACTAAAACCAATGCACTCATCAAGACAAGGATTTACATGAAATCAAATAGAAAACCACCATCAAGCCAGGTAGTCACCTAAAGGCAAATTGAAGTGACTGCACACTATGGAAGTGCACTTCACCAGCCAGCCTATTACACTAAAGGAAAATAAAAGCAATGCTCCCAGTAAACAAGACAACATAAATTGAAAATGTTTCCCCGCAGGACCAACAGTCACAAAAAGTAAAGAAACAGAACGAAGTCAGAGGCACTCCAGGAATCCAGGAGAGTGGTCTGGTGGACTGTTCATGAAGGCTGAACCTGGTTCCCCAGAACGAAATTCGGCAGCTCTGGCGTAGTGCCACATTCCCCAATGAACACCATACTATCCCACTGAGACACCAACACTGCCTTCAGCTACAACCCAGTTGTGCCATGCTACATATACCTGGATGCGGCTCAATTCAAATTATGCACAAGAGTGATATGCTGCCTGGAAAAAAAGTACCTTCCTGGAAAAAGCAAACCCTCATATGGATGCAAGATTAAGTAAAGCATATGAAATGTAAGTAGAACAACATGGCTACCTTAACACTTTTATACTTATTATTCAGAAATCAAGAGTGTTTTTTACTGAAACTTTAAGCACCACTACAGATCCCTGGGGGACCAGTATCATGGTGTATTGCTTATATCCTGTGAACCGTGAGCAGTATGGTTTAAAAAGACTACATTACTCAACACAGAGCCACTGCTTGTTTTTCTTTTTTTTCCTGTTTCATTATTTTTCATCCTTCCACTCCCTTATTGTTTCGAGGTCTCAGTTACTTTTCTTTTGTCCTCCACATGATAAATGCGCCTTCCTTCCCATGATTTCCAATCTTTTCCATCCCCTCCTGTGATTTAACCTCTCAGTTCCCAGGTCACCCAATACCTGAAAAGTGGAACTGGGCCCCAGGACATGTATTAAATAGCCCCACATCCTCCACTGTCGCTCATACTCAGGTACTTATGAAGTATTTGGTGACTTAAACATGGCCACCGAGATGGACATTAGCCATGTTAAAGTACATGGCTTTGAAATCAGGCACAAGTCAAGGGTGCACATGGGTCAACAACAGACCAATTCGGTTGGCTGAAAGCCCCAATAGGTAAGTCTATTGTATACAATTTTAGGATAATCAAAATGTCTTGGCTACCACAAGACCTAAAAACATCCTTGTCAAAGTCAAATTGTGGACCACTGTTCCTGAGTCTCTGAGAAAGTGTACCTCATTTCTTTAATTTCAGAAAAAGCTGAAGACATGGTTATTTTAAACAGCGGCTATGTCACCTTAGCTTAATGATGCGCGTATTGATAACGCTCATATACTTAATAACGGTCATATACTTAATGCCAGTTGACTGAATTGTTTGTAATGCATTCATTAATACTGCAAAAGCTCAACAAAGCTACAAATAATGTAAATCGTGCGCAATGTCAATATCATCATTCCTTTGTTAATGCGATGGGTGGATTGATGGGGAGAGGGTGGGTGGATGGATGAAGGGTGTATGGTAGGACTGGTGAAAGGCTGGCTGGATGGATGAAAGGGTGGGTGGATGACGGATGGCTTGCTGGCTGAATGAAAGGGTGGCTGGATGCATGGACGGATGAAAGGGCGGGTGCGTGAAGGATTGGTGGATGGCTAGATGAAATGGTGCATGGATGAATGGATGTTTCAAAGGGTGGATGGGTGAAGGATGGGTGGATGGGTATGTGGATGGATCAAAGGGTGGGTGGATTGATGAATGGCTGGATAGTTTGCAAACAAATACTTAATAATTGCTACATGTAAGTCTGTACAGGGTGGATGGATGGAATTGCAGGCATAATCATTTCAGGGCCTTTTGAAGACGGGAGGAGCGAGCTGAACAATAGTGTTTAGTTCTCAGATTTCATAGATTTGGATTGCCTCAAAAGGTCAAATTATTATCAAAATGGGTACATTTGGTCATGAACAGAAAGCAATTAGTTCTGCAACTCTTCGAAAATGATAAATGTGATAAAGATAAAAAACGAGTCACGCAGACGGTTAACACATTACGTGACACATTTATCAGTACTGCAGACATAATCATTTCAGGGCCTTTTGTAGACGGGAGGAGCTAGCTGCAATAAATGTATTCACAAATACCTCTGTCGTTCCATTACATACATGAACTAGGTTTAAAAATAAAAACTAGCCATGTTTAAAGAATCAGGTCGTAAATCATGTACAATCAGTGCCAGTTTGCGTTCCCATAGAAAACACTGTGTCTCAAAAATGTAATTGCAAGCAAAAGAAACGTACACAGCAGAAAAGAAAAATGCACGTTAGAAATCAGATTATAAAGCTGATCACATTTTATGCACAGCGAACCAGACTATCCCCAACAGTAATGATATTTACATAGCGCTTCATAACGCTTTGGGTGGCGTCCAGGTGCCTTATCGAACGGGTAGCAAGCACAATCTGCAAAATGCGTGGCTGACGAAATATGCACTGATATAAATTGCAATTTAGGGAACAGATTTTAAAGCCAATCACAATTTATGCACAGCCGACCAGACTATCCCCAACAGTAATGATATTTACAAAGCGCTTCATAACGCTTTGGGTGGCGTCCAGGTGCCTTATAGACGGGCAGCAAGCACACTCTGGGAAATGCGTGGCTGGCTAAATACGGACCGATATGGGATATGTATTCTTGTCTTTTTTACAACAATTTCATTTCAGTAGGATAAAAGAGCCGTTCACACATGAAACAGAGGGGAACAAAAAACAAAACGCGTTGTCGGGCGTGCGATTTCGTGGTCTGCGAAGTTAAGTACTGCCAAATAGCAATCAACATATTGGAGTTGCAACAACTGCCTCTCCCTCCCTCTGTGTCACTCCATCCCTCACTCCCTCTGTGTCACTCCATCCCTATGTGTCACCCCCTCCCTCTGTGTCACCCCCTCCCTCTGTGTCACTCCCTCCCTCTGTGTCACTCCCTCCCTCTGTGTCACCCCCTCCCTCTGTGTCACCCCCTCCCTCTGTGTCACTCCCTCCCTCTGTGTCACCCCCTCCCTCTGTGTCACCCCCTCCTTCTCGAGGGTCACCCCCTCCTTCTGTGTCACCCCCTCCTTCTGTGTCACTCCCTCCTTCTCTGTCACCCCTCCTTCTGTGTCACTCCCTCCCTCTGTGTCACTCCCTCCCTCGGTGTCACTCCCTCCCTCTGTGTCACCCCCTCCCTCTGTGTCACTCCCTCCCTCTGTGTCACTCCCTCCCTCTGTGTCACCCCCTCCCTCTGTGTCACTCCCTCCCTCTGTGTCACCCCCTCCCTCTGTGTCACCCCCTCCCTCTGTGTCACCCCCTCCTTCTCTGTGTCACCCCCTCCTTCTCTGTGTCACCCCCTCCTTCTCTGTGTCACCCCCTCCTTCTCTGTGTCACCCCCTCCTTCTGTGTCACCCCCTCCTTCTGTGTCACTCCCTCCTTCTCTGTCACCCCTCCTTCTGTGTCACTCCCTCCCTCTGTGTCACTCCCTCCCTCGGTGTCACTCCCTCCCTCTGTGTCACCCCCTCCCTCTGTGTCACCCCCTCGTTCTGTGTCACTACCTCCCTGTGTCACCCCTCCCTCTGTGTCACTCACTCCTTCTGTCTCACTCCCCCCTCTGTGTCACCCCCTCCTTCTGTGTCACTACCTCCCTCTGTGTCACCCCTCCCTCTGTGTCACCCCCTCCTTCTGTGTCACTCACTCCTTCTGCGTCACCCCCTCCCTCTGTGTCACTCCCTCCCTCTGTGTCACCCCCTCCCTCTGTGTCACCCCCTCCCTCTGTGTCACTCCCTCCCTCTGTGTCACCCCCTCCTTCTCTGTGTCACCACCTCCTTCTGTGTCACTCCTTCCCTCTGTGTCACTCCCTCCCTATGTGTCACTCCCTCCCTATGTGTCACTCCCTCCCTCTGTGTCACCCCCTCCCTCTGTGTCACCCCCTCCTTCTCGGTGTCACCACCTCCTTCTGTGTCACTCCCTCCCTCTGTGTCACTCCTCCCCCTGTGTCACTCCCTCCCTTTGTGTCACTCCCTCCCTCTGTGTCACTCCCTCCCTCTGTGTCATCCCCTCCTTCTGTGTCACCCCCTCCCTCTGTGTCACCCCCTCCCTCTGTGTCACTCCCTCCCACGTTCTGTGCCCTCTTCCCTCACTTCCTCCTACTGTCCTTCACCTCACACGTTTCTCTTCCACCCAGCTATCTCTTCTCCCTTGCTTGGGTCACTCTTTCCCTCAACCCACCCCCCCTATGTTTCACATGCTCTTCCTCTTCCTTCGTGCCTGCCCTCCCCTCTCAGCAGTGACCTAGCTTCTCTCCTCACCCCCTCACTCTCCCTCTCTCTTACATTCTCTTATCTTCTCTCTTCTCGTCCCCAGCAGCAACCAAGCACACGAAAACTCAAGGAACTGGTATACAGCACCCCTAACCCCTACTGCGCACCCCTTCATGCCAGGAGCGGGCCACAAAGCAGCCACTGCACCCAGGATGCCTAAAAAATGAACAAATGCAAACCCTGTTATTTTAACATAGCCACTTCTGCTTGCCCAGCCTTTCCAGTAATTACTTAAAACACTTTGTATACCATAATCATCCATCCACCCATCCATAATCAGAAGGTTATTTTTGCGAAATTTACAGTTTGTTCACGCTGTCACTGAAGACGTTTATGAGGTCAGGCAGGGTGAACGACATTTCTTCTCTTGGTTTTTTAAATTTCAAACCTTGGGGGCAAGTTACTTGGGTCTAAAGTATCTTCACATTTAAGCCACGAGGAGGACGCTTAGAGCCAGAACGAGTTTAAGTGAGTAACACAAACTCTTATTTGAAATAATGCGCTCCTTGTCAGTTAGCTTGGGCTGCTGTGCCAACCTAACCACACACCAGGTTGTTATTTTTCCGTGCTCGAGTTATTGCATTCGCTACTGGTGAAGTGGTGAGTCAATGTTATAATGTATGAGCAGCATAAAAAAAGATGATGTCACCCTACCACGAACAAGGTCAGGATCCCGGGAGACATATTACCCCGAGCAGGGGATGAGATGATCAAATGCTTATCTAGTTCGAGGTGAATGAAAAGGCTCTCCGCCACTGCCGCGAGGTGCCCACATGCAGCCTGGCTCTGACACGAACTCCTCCGCGGGAGGAGAGAAACAAATGCTGCCTGCGAAGAGGGTTCTTAGCGGTTCTGTTATCTAAATGCCTTTTTAAATGATTAACACTGAAAGAAAAGGCAAAGCAGGCGTGCAGGATTTTTTCCTTTGTCAACACCTATACGTTCAAGTCAGAATATCAAAAGGCAAAGAGAAATTTTGACACAGTGCATGAATGAAGATCTGAGAGCTGATGGCGGCTAACAGTCTACTAGGTCGCGGCCGGCATTATGGGGGTGTGTGTGGAAAAAGGGTCGTTGCGGGGGGTATGGCGGGGGAGGCGGGAGGGGGTTAATATGAATTAAAATGTGATCTTAAACTTACTAAGCTACTGGATGGATCCGACGACTACGGGGTTCTCTCGAGCTGAGGACAGGCGGCCTTCTGAGGACAAATCACGGCGCACGCGTCCAGAATGACCAATCACTGCATGGCTTCACAATGAAGTCACACAGTGATTGGCCATGCAGTGCTGAGCCTGAGCCAGTGTGCCACCCAGCCAATCCTGGATCTGCATGCAGCGCCAGAATTGGCTAGGGGGTCACACTGACTCCTCGCCCTGGCGCCTTCCATACCACGGGGCCCGGCTACAGCAGCACCCCTCCCCCGGCCCCTTCATTCAGTAAGCATCTCTGGCCAGCGCGCATGCTCGGGCAAGTTGCAGCCCGGTGTGCGCAGGAGGAACGTACAGCTGCTGGCCTGCTGACGTCTGCGCTCTGCAGACTGTCACTCAGCAGACCAGCTAGCCAGCCCCACCCCCTGCGCACACTCCCTATTCAATCGGGTGGGTCCCGACCCGCAACCTGGATTGAAGCGCTGCATTTCAATATTCAATTCTTCAAATATTTATTTGTGTATGCGGTGCGTCCAGGCTTAGTGGGGCTACGCCCCTACGCCCCTATGGACGCACCGCTGCTGATGCAAATTAGTCTTGACCCTGTTCCTCATGGGAATAGTCCAGACCAAACTGCCAAGGCAGGTTTTCCCTGACCGGACACAAACCTTCTGGGACTGGTTTCAGGGTAACACCCCTCATCAACAAGGCTAGCTTAAATCCAGTGGCAAAGTGAGCAAAGGTCCCATGTCTGGGCATACCCTGCCACCTTAGGGCAATCAAAGCAAACACAGAGAGATGATGGATGGAGTGCTGAAACTTTTCAGACACTCCCCACCAGTCACAGATCTGGGTTGAATCCGTTATCGCTCTTTAACTCACTTCACCACCCCAGTTCAGACCCAGCCATATGCAAATAAGTCTTCACCCTGTTCTTCATTGGAACAGTACATACCAAATGTTTGATTAATTCAGCATTCCGTCCATCATCTGTTCTTTTTGCATTTGTCACCCTACGTGTGCAGGGTATGCCCAGAAGTGGGTCCCATGTTCACTACAGCACCAGATTCAAGCTAGCCTGGCTGATTAGGAGTGTTACCCCAAAACAGGTCCGAGGATACTTTTTTCTGGTCCAGGGAGGACGTCACCGGGCAGTTCGGGCTTGATTGTTCCCATGGGGAGCAGGCTCTAGACTGGTTTGCATATGGCTGAGTCTAAAGTGGAATGGCGTGGCGTGCAAATAACCAAAGGATTTAACCTAGATCTGTGTTTGGGGGTGAATGCTTGATTAATTCAGCATTACGTCCATCGTCTGTTCATTTTGCTTTTGTCACCCTAAGTGGGAAGGGAGGAAAAATCTCCTGATTCTGAATAGGACTGTGCCCAGGCTGTACAATGCTGAGCCCCCACCTGACAAAGGGGAGAGGAGCTGGGCAAAACAAAGTGCTCCAAAGCCCCTCTAAACCTGTTCTGACTGGTATCCCCAAGCCCTGTGCTGTGACGCAAGGGAAATGTCAGGTAAGGTTGCCTGGCAATGGGCGGGACATGCACAGGAAGTCCCGCCCACCGCCGAAAAAGCAGTCCGGAGCCACTCGGTCCATAGGAGGGGGGCCGGGTGATGTCAGGGGAGAGTCCTTTGAGGTTCCCAGTGCAGCCAGAGAGAAGCTGCTCCAGCGCGAGACCTTGCGAAGCCGGAGATCGCTGCAGAGAGAGCCGGTGAGAGAGGGCTCTGTGTGGTGTGCGCATCGAGGCAGCGTTGGTGCCACGTTCCTGAGCGGCCCCCGCCTGATAGGGGGCCGCTCCATGATGGTGGCCGAGTTGATTTAAAGGCCCAGAAGGGCCCGGAGGTACAGAGGTGCCTGAGCCTCTCTTAGTATTTACAGCGGTACCGCCAAGGCGGACCGCTGCCACGATGGGGGCAATTCTTTCCTTAGAGTCTCAGAGGAGGGCTCCCGAGACCGCGCCCCTACTAGTGTGGCCTAGTTTATTGAGATGCCCCGCGGGGGCCAGAGGGCCATATATGCCGGGCCCCTATTTTGAATTACAGTTGCCCCGCTTGCTAGAGGGCAGCTGCCACGTTTTGGGGCATGTTTGTTGCGAGCCCCAGAGAAGCCCAGAGGGCACAGCTGTGCCAGGGCTCATTATGGATTCTCAGCTGCGCCGCACCAGCGCAGGCAGCTGCAACGTTTAGGCCATTCATCCTTTGGGGGCCTGTCTTTTGAGTTAGGAGTGAGATGCACTCCTCTGCCCCAGTACCTCCCCAGCTGTGCAGCACTTAGTGCCAGCTGCTACGTTCTGGTTTGCACAGTTTCGCCCGTGGATTCCGCTGCTAGGCAGCAGCCCTGACTTTGGGACATAGGGCATTTGAGCCCCTGAGAGAAGCCCAGTTGGCCAGGGGGACTGTGAGGTTAATAGGGCACCAGGCCCTAATGTGATTAATGCCTCTCTGTGATTCATATAGTATGATTTACGCACCCTGTTTGATGCCTCTAAATGTGTTTTTATGATTATGAGTAGGGGTCCCGGTTTTCCGTTTAAACGGATTTTTGCATATAAATACAGACGGAAAACAATTTTTCCTTTGTCTGTATTTGTATGTAAATACGGCAAAATACTAGTAAATGTTGCCAGGCTACCATGAGTTGCCAAGCCCCTGTTCCTTTTGTTGCTGCCCCAGCCCTTCTTTTGCATCTGTTTGGAAAGTGTATTTCTGGGGCCTCGGGGGACAGATTAATGGCGCACAACACCTTTGGGCACAAAGAGCTTCAGCCCCCCCCCCCCCCCCCCCTCCCCCTCTCGTGTGTGTCAGCCGGGCTGAGACAGTTTCACGGGCACACAGACAGCCGCACCCCAGCACTCCACAGGTCTTTAAAAGACCATTTATTTGCTAACGAGGCTTTGTTGTCTTTTCTCACACCTTCTTAGCTTCTCTGCATCTCCGCTCTGCATATTGCTGGGAGAATCAGCCCCCCCACTTGGCACTGTTTGGCAGTCATAGTCATCGTTTACAAAGGCGTTACAGATAAGTAGATAGAACTTAGGCTATAGATATTAGCACATGCACGTGACACAGAAGGTCAGGAAAACACGCAACTCTTGAAACTGTACTAGGTTTTAAAATCGGGCAGCACTCTTAAACTAGCGAGGCGCGGTTATGTAATAGTAAATAATCGAAGGCTCATTCAGAATCGAAAAGTTGGAGAAACGTATAGAACACTTAATGTATTATAAAGAAACCGATTGATTGAATTATTAAATGCATTTTACACATTTTAAATGCAATAAAACATTAGTACTAAGTCTACCAAAACGTGTACTATAGGTTTAAGATAGCACCCTAATGTACACATTTGATTTTTCTCACAGTGACTGTAAAGACTCCCGTATTCATTGGTGAAACATTCGGTTTCAATATGGCACACATGCGGTGTGATGACCCCGCAGCAGCTGCCTTTCCGTGATGCTAGTGCTGCACAGCTACCGAGGCTGGGACTGTCATGCAGCTCGAGCTGTTACTGATAGTCTGAGAACTCCTGACAGTGCAAGTGTCAGCATTACTGCTACCACTGTGCACTAGGCCAGTGATAGCATTGTGGTTTTCTTTGCTCGCCTGCCTCCTTGCCATCTATCACATGTCCCTGTGTCTCCTTGGAGTTACATGGGCGCCCTAAGTGTCCGGAGCATGACACGTACCTACTAAGTAGGGCATAGAATGGGGTGCTATTTTTGTGCTAATACCTGTCCATAGAAAAATATTTTTGTGCTTGCATCACACCTGTTCAGAGCATGGAACAGCTTACCCCAAACACCAGGCGTGCCCCATCATACCTGCTGTTCAGTACGTGTATGAAGAGGCCTCTCTTCAAGACCACTGAACTGTATTTCCGACCGGGTCAGCATTTTGTTGTTTGATGCACCTGATGCACTGAGAGGTTGTCTCCAAGTGCATAGAGGGCACTATTTGTGTTTTTCCTGCCTGTAACCATCAGGCCTTTCATGGCGATCGTGGGCAGGAAGAGCAACGTTGGGACACTTTCCCTAGGTGGGCTAATTTGCCTTCCTAAAGTTCCTCCACCATAGATGTGACGTGAAGGTGTTGTGGTACTGCTGAGCGGGACAGGGTTTTCGACTGTGGAACTGGTTTAGGTCCCCCCTACTTTAAATGAGGCAGGGCAGTGCTTATATGCACAATAATACGTGCCAGGGTCCGAACCAGGAGGCCACTGCAGCTTGTAACACCCATCGCCCCAATCTCTCTCGCCTGCATGTGAGACAGTTCAGATTATTGAAATTTCAGTTTAATATATTGTTTCTCTGCAGCCTCGCACAGCAACAGGTGTCCGACCTAGGCTGTGGGCTATGTGTGGGTGGCATTATACTGTTCGCAAGAAAGTGTCACTCATAGTTGCTGAATATCACTCATAATTTCAGTGAAATTATGAAACTGTCACACATAAGCAATCTGAAACCTTGGCAGCTATGTATATTCTGTAAAGTAGTTCAGCAAATTAGTGCCTGCTCCATAGATAACCAACAGTGCAACAATCTGAATCGAGACAGGGCGAACGGCATTTGTTATACTTGTGAGGGGTTGTAACGAGCGTCATCTCAATGTACAGCATAATTTATAATATCAATATATATTTTTTTTCACAGCACAAAGGAGGCCAAACAATTTCAATATAATCACCAGTGCATTATTTTGCTACCCATGTGTGCATTGATCAATGATATACAATGATAATTATAAGCGTCAACCTGGTCGGCATTTTGAAATGCACACTATTCTGTTTGCTCCATTTTTTTTTTTATTCGTATAATTTGATTCACGTTATCAAACCATTTTTTGCATTCTGCGAACAGTAGGAGACGTTTTAATTCAGTCAGTAAGGCAATATAGTAGTGAACAGGTAGCGCTAGCTGAAAGGAATTAAATCATTAATAATAATAGTAGTAATGTATACAATGAAACGCGTGTTTAATGTCCATGCCAATATCCTGGCATTTTTAATTTGTGTTGTTTTGTGTCCCTCAGCGCTCTGAATTTGTTCACTACCGCCTGTAAATTATGCCCTTTGCCTCCGCTCCATAAATGGGTTAATCAGCTCTGTCCCATTAGGAAGCTAATTCATGTGACCTATAGGGGTTATCAGCTATGCATGTTGTACAATCTATACAGTTACACATTTCACTAGCAGTTGGACGCTGGCTCTTGCTGACAATTTCAATGTTCTGGGTCTGCAACAACTAGTCCTAGATCCAACTCTTGTAGCTGTACGCACACTTAACCCCATGTGTGTCTGCGGCCTGGTGGCCTGTGGTGTCCCTTTTGCACTGTGATTGGTGTGTGTTGAGATCGTTACCATTTAGTTTGTTGTTCCCTCAGCTCTTGTATCCGTGTACAAGCAGTTGCACATGTGTTTTTGGGGACTGAAATAAATGTGGAAAAATACTAGCTGTAGCGTCATCTTTTGCTTGTGGCAAAAATAAATGCGGAAAAATACAGAACCGGGAGCCCTAATTATGAGGTTGTTTGCATATTATGGTTTATGCTAGTGAGATTATGTTTAACTGAGGTTATTTCCTAATGTGAGTTATACTTAGGAGGTTAGGGCCTAATGCGTTTAGACTTATGAGATGATTGCATAATGTGTTTATGCTGGGGACGTTGGCGCAGAATGTAATTCGCGCCTAATGTGATACTGTGCATAATCTGGTTCATGTTACAGGATGAAGCTGAGTACAGTGGTTACCAGTGGTTACTGGTTGTACGTTTATGATCTGTTTTACTCTTACTAAGTTTGCTTTGTAATGGTTCTGACAGTGGCCCACCGGGCCCTGTCAGGTGTATATAATCCCTTGCAGATATGACCTAGTGCCAGGTGGCCCCATGTATTTTATGTGAGTACTATTCTAATGTCTAATGAGAATACAAAGGCTATTTTTGATATAACCTTGTGCGGAGTTCCTTTTGTAGTGTGCCTGGGATGTTGTTGCTGTGTGCGTGTGCACACGCTTTACACATTGCCACCGGGATAAGCCTGACTGCTCGTGCCAAGCTACCAAGGGGCTGAGCAGGGGTTTACTTTGGCGTGTAACTCCCTTGCCCTGACTAGAGTGGTGGTCTCTGCCTTCCTTTGGCGCAAGCCTTAGCCAACCAGAGATCCCATTTCTAACAACGCATTAGAATAAAGACGTGTAATTCTAAGCTCCATGTGAGGCATTGTAATTGGCGAGCACCCAGGCTGGGGAGGACACTACAAATGGTGACGAGATCGGGGATGAGTAGCTTGAAGAACAACTATGCTGTACCAGATAGTTTGCTCTTTTTTGAAGCAAACTACTTGTGCATGTCACGTGTGTCACTGTCAAAGTACAGAATGGACACTTCATGCATGTTGAGTCAAAGCGCAACTCCAGCCACTGTAAAGCAGGTAAAGACAACAGAAGCGCTGCTAAGAATCTAATGTCTATGGTGGAGAGCCTGCTGGTCAGGCCAAACATAAAGGTACTGCGCTGCCATGCGAGATAAACTTGTACATTGTACGGAGTGCTACCGCTGAAGGCAGATTTCTCCTCGTTTATGCATTGCAGCCTCTGCTAATCATAACTTGCTAAATAACGCTGCGAACAGAAGTGCTGCAAGGCGGAGCTAACCAGGTGTCGGAAAATGCAAATTGTCATTTAGAAGAGAGAAATAAATGACTTAATGAATACACTAGAGAGTCATCGTACCACAGCACTTGGTGAAGGTGGCTCAAAGAGAAGTGCTCAGTGTTGTGCTTACAAAGCCGTCCATACCTGAAGCGGTTCATTGGTAGCTGAATGTGACTCAGAACAATTTCACATGTTTTCGAAGAAGAAAGAGCCAAGAGCAACTCACGGAATGATGAGAATTTTCACATGGAACATTCAGTTGTGTTCTCATTTCCTTTCCTTTTGTTGATCCATTTCAGTAACTTGGTTGTCAATGCTCTCTCGACCATCAAAGTCGTTGGACTTTCCCTGTGGTCGAGTGAGGTGTTGAACGATAGGCTCGAAAGGTGGAATTCAATACAGTTTTTAAACTGAGCCTGTCAAGAGTTGCACGCTGTACTGCTTTATTTACGTACTCATAAAACTCTCAATGAGTCAGTTGGCCTGAGGGAAGACTTCCTGGATATGTCGGAAAGGACACATCCGAACGGGAAGCAGACAGGAACACGGACAGGTAAGTGGGTCTAGTGCTGGTTCAGTTTTAAAGCTGAAAAATGTTACGGAACAAATGCAACACGAAGTGCAGGGTGTCTGGATTGGGGGAGAGGGGACACAAGTGAGGGACAGAAAACATTCAATCTCATGGAGTTCGTCCACAAAAAGAAACAAGCAATGAGGGGGCAAGCAGTGCTAACATTTGACCTCGGTCTTTGAATGCGCAGCAGATGTGGGGAGATAAGAACAAGATGTACAGGCCTGTTTACAGAAACGAAGCTCGGATCGAGTAAGAACATGAGCACTCGTGTGAACTGCTCTTCAACAAAGAAAAAAGTAGTTCCTAAGACAGTTCCTAAAATTGGAGTAGTGGATTAGTAGTAGTATTTGGTCCATACTCTTGGGGAGGCTAAACACAGAAAGAGGCATGATGCATGCATGCCATGGACAAAGGGGTAGGAATAATAGGAGAGCGACGATGGAGCCATCCCAAAAGGTATGTGCACATCTCTTCGAGACAGCTCATGCACTGCCTAGCCGAGAAATAAAAATGAACCCGTCCCTTTCCTGCTGGTGTCCAACATCTCCTGTAAGATGACTCTCCAGACCAAGCCAGTCCACTTCCACCTGTGCCAGCACAAAGTGTTCTCAGAAGAGAAACTAATGCAGGAAGCCCATAAATTCAGTCCCCAGACCTGGATAATTACTGACTCAGCAAGGAAGTGCTAAGGATTCGCAGGGGTGCACATCCATTTGTTAGCGTGATGGGTTTTTAAAGGTTATAAACGTGAATATTAGTGGCGTGTTCTTTTTTCTAAAGCATCCTCGTTACCAGATATGGCAAAATTTAAATATATTAATCTCACGCGGAGGGACAGGGGCTTGGGAGATCCAGCATACAAGCCCCAAGCAGTTACAATGAAAGAAAAGGATATGCTGTTCCTATGTAAGATTGGGGGAAGGCAGGCAAGGATGGTATGATTGTTAGAACAAGGTGCTTACAAAGAGGTACGTGGTTGGAAAGGAATAGCTCTAAAAAGGAGCAAGGACCCTCACACACCACAAAGGGTGTCAAGCTTCTTCATAGGGCAGCTTCCCGTTAGGCTGGCGCTGCAATGCCCAACGGCCCCGCAAGGGTGCTCTTTGCCGGAGGTCTTCTCTGGTTGCCGGCGTGAAGCTGAGAAAATGTATTGTGGGGGCATATGTGGAGCGAGTAGAAGTGGGATAGTGTGAGTGTGGTTTAAAAATAGCTACTCCGAAAGGAGTTTATTCACTGGGCTCCTGTGCCAAGAGCAGGGCCGGACTGGGAACCAGAACCGGCCCTGGCAAAGTGCTCGGCCGGCCCCCCTCACCCCCTCCGTGAGGAGAGGGGAGGGGGGAGAGGTGCAACCGCGCTCCGTGACAGGGCTGGTTTTCGGCCGATTTTGTTACAGGGCCGTTTTTGCAGCATAACGGCCCTGTAACAAAAACGGCCCCCGGGGACCAAAACCAGCCCCCAATCATGCGGCCCACCGGGGGATTGCCCGGTGCCCTCAACGGCCAGTCCGGGCCTGGCCAAGAGTAAAAACACCGACTGTAAAGTCATAGACTGGCGAGGGGGATTATACCTGCTTCAGTTCAGAAGGATATGTGAGGTGTACAGTGGATCAACATGTTTCATGCCCTATACAGTCCAAACGGATCTAGCCATTTCATCAATACCCAGGTATCCTCATCTACTCTTAAGGGACGGCATGAGTGTGCATGAAAGAAGGTCACATCCCCTATGGTCTGGACCCAAACTGTAGTCCTAGTGGTGAAAAAAAAGAGGTTAGAATTATACCTTCTGGAAAAAGGCACGTAAAGAGGGTGGTTTTTTTTTCTTATAAAGCATCTACTGTTCCCAGATGTGGCAAAATCGAAATAAACCTGGGTACCAGTATAGTAGCGTACAGCTTATCACTAAATCCTATATTTTTCGAGAGGAGAATGTAGTGTGTCTGCCCTGGCCCAAGGCATCTCCCACACATAGGGCCCGATTCACAGAACTAACTTAAGACAAAATCCTAAACTTACTACTTTTGGTATTCACATAAGTTAGGATTTTGTCTTAAGTTTGTCTTAAGACAGATTTAAGAAAAAATCCTAACTCCTGTGAATAATAAAAGTAGTAAGTTTACGATTTTGTCTTAAGTTAGTTCTGTGAATCGGGCCCATTATCATTGATAGTTGGAATGAATGTTAACTTTTTTCCTAGACCCTAGCTCGCGGGAGCTGTAATAACATTTCTTATTCCAAGAAGGGATTCAAGAATTTTGGTTTAATTTGTGCCTCCTCCACGGCCCTCAGCAGGCGTCATTTCTTATTCTGCTGATGTGATGTATATTGTTCTGACACTAGCTTGCTGTCCTGGTCTGCACTTAATATAAATATGATCACTGTTTTTTTTCCTTAGCCAAATTATTCATTTCACACAGCAACCTTACAGGCAATTGATAAACCAAAAAGCGCTTGAAAAGTATTGCTGCTAAATGGTCCCAGCATGACCAGGTGTCCTACACTCTCCTAGTTTGCCCCAGTATCCCATGAGGAATTCTTCCACCTTCTACAACCAATGAAACCTATTTGTCCTATTGAAGTTGTTCTGGGCTGGACTGGTCTGCCACTTGTTCAAGATTACATTGATGTATCATTCAGGAAGGGCTCAGGTCCAAACTAAATGTTCTGCTTAAAAAAACAGACCTTAATTACAGACCAACAAATTGTGACAAATTAACAACTCAGATTGAACTGAGCCCACAGCACAATACCATCTGAGGCACATCAGTCTCGGTCAGACCTTTCATGGTATGGCGACAGCCTGGCTGGATGTGGTAGGCACCACCATGGACCAGTTGGGTAGAGGCCACCTTGTGTTGCTGGATGTTCTTGATTCATCACCTGCATCTAATGCAGGGACCACCGTGTCTCCGTTGGATGTCTTGGAGGCAGTGGGAAAGATTGAGGAGACAGTCATGACCTGGTTTGCATCCTATTTGGAAGAACCCTCCACTTGGGCTACAATTGGCTTCTCCTATCAACGCTGATCAATTTTATTGTTGGTCCCCTCATTCTTATCATTTCTATTAATCATTTTCATTAGGAACCTTATATGAATCTTTCCCAGCCGATTAATTCGCTTTCACTTCACAATAAACTGTAGATGACCTCAGGTAAAAAAAAATCACTAAAAAGATGTGAAAGTTTAAAAAATTTAGTCTGTAACAAGAGCATTCGCTTGTTTTTCAACCAAAAGATGTCACTTCTTCATAAGATCAAGAGCCTCAGTATGGACCTTGACAAGATTTGATATTGAGAACCCCAGGTTCTGAAGAGAAGAAGTAATCTCTAGGGTGCCTAATTGTGGATCCAACTGATCACTGTTGTGAACGCACAAGTGGATTATGGAAAAGTTGAACATGCTGGAGGCCTAAAGAAACTCCTCAATTACCTCCTAACAGGGAGGAGCTGATCGTGTGTTCCCGGTTCTTGGGACCCGGCAGAAGAGATCATATCTGGGAAGCCAGATGGGAGCTCAATAGCTCCTCCTAAAACAAAGGGTGATATTCAAGTGCCTCTGAATTATCCCTCCCAGATAGCCCCGCGCTATGCGGAGACCTGAATGGACAGCGTTGGATATCCCTTGTTGTGGTGCACTGTGTTGAGGCTGATCAGTGCCTAGGATAGAACTGATGGAAGCATTAAAACATATATTCTGTCAATCAATCAATTCATCAACCAATCTATGAATCACCCAATCAGGGCACAGCCAGTCCTAGGAAGAGATGAGAAGGGATGAAGAGCAGATGGCAGCGGACTTGGAATAGCCAGCACACGAGTCTGCAGACACCTGCATTGACAGAGAAAGGAACTGGTTGTACTTTTCCGGCCAGTATAGGTCTGCAAAGACTCACCCTGGTAAGCAACAGCAGTGGTTGACCCGGTCCCAACCCTATAGGTCTAGAAAAAACTGCACTGCCAGGCAACAGCAGTGGCTGACCTTGTCCCGCCCTTATAGGTCTGGAGAGACCTGCACTGACAAGCAACAGCAGTGGTTGACCTTGTCCTTCCCCTGTGGGTCTAGAGAGACCCGCACTGACAAGAAACAGCAGCGGTTGACCTTGCCCCCACTCCCGCAGGTCTGAAAAGATCTGCACTGACAAGCAACAGCAAGTGAGGCCCCATGTAGACAGTAGGGGGTTTTGGGCAGTGGTTTGTCTAGCATGGTTGACTTCCAAAATGTTCTGTGGGAGGGGTGTGCAGGGGCTTTTAGGTTCTGGTAGTGCAGCCTTTGGTGGTCTGTGGCATGATGGAGAGGTCCCTCCGCGCCCAGGGCGCGTCCTGTACGTGGGTGGGGGGGAGGGGTTCTGGGATGAAGGGGTGGCTGGGGTATGTGGTGCCACAGCAGCCCCTTTCGTGTGCCCAGGCAGGCCAGGGTCAGATTTGTGCAAGCTAAGTGATTGCAGGTCTGGCAGCGGAATCCGGTTAGCTGGGTGGATCTGGTGTAGCCTAGTAACCCCGGTCCAAAACCAGAGCTTGTGTCTTTATGTCCAGCTCTGGGACAGCGTTGGACAATTCTGAAGAGAGGCAAGGAATGGGATCTGTGTCTGTCTTGCCTGAATTCAACCCTTCTCAAGAACTTTATATGGAGTAATTTGGTAATGGTTATGTGGGCGATGGAGAGCAGCCATGTATTAGTACGGACTGTGGTGGTGCGTTTGGGGAGGTTGTGTAGGAAGTGGATTATGATGAGGAAGAACTGGAGGAAGGACAAATTGTGAAAGACGAGGTGCATGAGAGTATGTGATGAGCGACTCCTCAGGATGGGCATCGGTGCACCATTAAGTAACCGAAGATGGAGTATTGGTGTCTAGTAGCAGCCTGTCATTGTTATGGCATCACCATTAATAAGAATGGGGTGACCCAAGTAGTCAAAAGGACCTGGGTAGCGATTGGTATAGGAAACAAATGGTCCTAGACAAATATTTACAATCATCAATAAATGAAGACATTACATACAATCATCAAATGCGGTTATGACCTGCAAGAGAAGAAAGAGAAATAGTACCCTCAAAATATTTTCAAGCCAATATAAAGGCAGTTTTTTTAGTTATTCAATTGCATAAAATAATTACAGGTGGAGTATCTTTGGTTACTAGCCAGTGGTGTTTGGAAAGAAGTGCAAAGGGCGGTGCTCGTGCCTTTATATTGGCTTGAAATTCATTTGCGGGTACTAATTTATGTTCATGAATGCATTAGGCCTATTTCTCTTTCTTCTCTTGCAGGTCATAACTGCATATGATGATTGTATGTAATGTCTTAATTTATTGATGATTGTAAATTGTTTTGGCATCGGCAAGGGCAGTGTCCGTCCAACCAGAGACGAGACTGGCATGAGGACAGGCAGCTTTGGTGCAGCCTTGTGCAGCTGACTCTGCTGGTGGTGGTGCGGAAATGGGAGTGCAGGCTGTGGGAACAGACACAGAAGTACAGGGGGAGTCTGGCCTTTGTTTGATGAAGGGTAAGTATGTGCAGGATCAGGGGATAGGCACAGAGCGAGTGGGGGTGCGGGGAAGAGAAGGAGAGGATGAGTGACAAATCGCAGGAGGCGGTGCTGGTGTCTGGGGAAACAGGTGACGACAAGAGCATGGATGAGAAGAAGAGCAAGGAGGCAAAGCGAAAAAACTGCCATATTTGGGGATCACAAAGCTGCTAATGGTCACTAACAAGTGCATTTGAAAAGGTGGGCCAGTGGAGATTTTTAAACTCTTCTATAGGGAGGTGAGGGTAGTGTAGGCCTCAAGGGGGTGAGTTTGGGCAGCAATGTGGCAGTGGTGGTCAGTGAACAGGTTCCAGCAAGTGGGGTAGGAGCAGAACCTTAAGGGAAAGAGCGCAAACACCAGTTAAGGTGGAGTGGCTGTGGCATTGGGTTGGTTTGTTGAGGATGGAAGGAGAAAGGGAGTTGTTGCCACTTTTTTCAGTTTGGTTTTCATTTAGGCCCAGGGTTTGGAAATTCCAATTCCAGTGTCCAAGCTTATGGCTCTCCACGAGAGACATCTGTAACCAAGAGGTACATAGATTCTTTTCATCTGCCTTCTCAGTGCTTAGATGTTGGTTACCTTTGTCTTTGTTTGGCTCCTCAGAAAGTGTACTTTAGCTGACCTTAGTTTATACGTTTTAAAAAGCGCAGCTTCCTCTTTACTGTACAGCAATAAACATAAAAAAAGGTTCTGTTGCTTGTAAAATACATCATCTAATTTTACTGCAGTGTACACAGAGCATGCCCTGCGGTTTTTACAGCTTGGCAGGTTGCACAGCCCTTTGTGCTTACAGTATATACGTGTCCTGGTCATAGTGCCAATATCGGCAACACTCCCCATCCCCCATAAAGCAATCTCCTGGAGAAATAAATAGACAAGACACCTTCTTTGTGGAGAATATTGCTGCAGGTTTATTTGCATAACAAATATGCCAACATGGTGGGTTATCTTATGGGCGATCCCAGGGCAGGCAGCCCCTCGCCGCCTGCCCATCTGATGAGACAAATTACACTGTGGCCATAGCCAATCAGTGTTTGCCAGATTTGGGGGAGGGGATAACCCCTCCCACAGAGGACCGCCAGTCCACCCCATTACTCATGCCCCAAGAAGGGGCGGAGCGTTCCAGGTATCCCACTGTTGCCCGGGCCACAACCGCCCGTAGGACTAACAGGGTGCCGTCGCTCCTCCAGGGTCCCAACGCGAGGAGCTCCCTGGGGATATTTGGCCTTTGCTCTCTTGTTGTGCTCCTGCAGAGGGTACCCCTCTGTACCTTACAGCCTCTGGATCGCCATGTAACTCCGCCACAGCTCTGGGTGTGGCCACAGTTACAACCAGGGCCCCCCACTAAGATAGGCACCTTTACCTACACCCTGCTGATTCCAAGGCCTCCCCCAGGTCAAGCAAGAACAGGTCCATTCCCACTCTGGACAGGTGTACCCCATCTTCATCAAAACACCATATGGACTTAGCGTGCAGTAAACCATGTTGGATGAAGCCAAACCCCCTTTGTTCAGTGAATTTCCGCATCGCGCCGTTAACCCTCCTGCACAAGACCTCCACGGCTTCCCCTGAACGTGCACCCTGCCACACCCATGGGGGGTTATCTCTGACCACCATAATTCACAGGTCCCCGTTGGTTGCTCAATTTACACATTGTGGACTTCATTTCTTGCAGCAGAGCCCTTCTCCCCAGAGATGCCAGATTATTCCCTCCCAGGTGTATGACCAACACATTGGGCGGAGAGTTACTCCCCCCCCCCCAGTCTCTGCTGCAGTTTCTTCAGCAAGCAGTTCCAGCGCATGCCTGGGTATCCAAGCAAAATTAGCTCTGTGGCAGTAAGGCTGTGCCTCCATTTCCTGCTTTCAGCCCGCCGTGATACTCGCAAGATGCCTGAATAGCCAATCACCCAGACCTTTGTTCCTGGTAATTAAATAAATGAACGTTTGCAAAGTGTTTTATTGAATCACTACACACAACTACAACATCTAAAATGCACTTCACTACACTCCACTGCAAGCCACCGGCATCTGGTGCCGCAACATATTTCCTCAAGTAACCTGGCCAGTACATACACACTTCCCAAGTCCTCAGGCCCTACTGTGTGAACCTCAAGACTGGATTTATCTCTTATAACACTGGGACTCCCACCGCCCTACCTGCTTGATACGTTCTGTTGACAAGCCTGCCCTAAAGGCCGTGGTAGCTGCCCCTATCCAGAATGAGTGGCTGCAGAAGCGTTTGCCCCGGACCTTGTTGCCTGACAACGCCAAGCATGCCTGCATTATGCGCTGCACTTGGAACTTCGTAAGGGGCGTACTGTCTGCATGCACCAGCAAATAACCTTCTGTTGCTGGGCGCAAGGCCAGGTAGTCAGTGACGAGGTGCAATACCTGGCAATGTCAAGTTGATGCAGCAAGATCACCCTCCTCTCCCCTGCCTGGTCCGTTTTCGATCTTCTTACCAATATTGTGAGGGCGTCCGCAGACAGTGCTGCGTCCTGCCTGTTCAAGACCACCCAGACATGTACTGCTTGGACCTAGCCACCAGCTCGCCAATACTGAGGGCCCCGAAGAAGGCCAGGCTAAAGCAGGCCGAAAAGAGGGCCACTTCAAAAGCTGAATTGGTAGCCTTGTGCACCCAGTCAGCATCCCATGCAGAGTCTCAGAATTGATACGGGACCTATTGTCCAGAGCCTACGGCTCGCTCCTGGCCCAGCCCTTTAGCGCCGCCCTGATTAGGCAGCCCACAACGAGACATCGCGAAGCAAGAGCACTGCCCTGCCCCGAACCAGCTGAGGGCGAGAGTGAGCACAGTCATGGCGGTACCCCCGGGGACGCGACCTGAATCAGCCGGTAAGGCAAGGCCCCTCGCCCACACATTGGGGCCACAGCACTACTGCAGTCACGCTCCAGTCAGTCCATGTGGTCACAGAGGGAACTGCCCGTGTGGTCAGTAGTGTTGCTAGATAGGGATCTCCCGGGGAGACCAGGCCTGCACACCTGGTTTTCAATCACTCTGGAATACAAACAGGAAGACAAGACCAGGCTCAGCAGCATATCCCACAGAGTGGCCGCAGCAAGCCCCTGGTGACTAAGCACTAGGGGCACAACAGCATCACTCCACAGAAGTCGCAGCACAGAGCTGACATTCACAACAACAAACAGAGGCAGAATACAACAACCAGGGCAGGATGGTAGATAATCCAGATGGAAACCCATCACCAGTCCGGATCATCACACAGCATGTGCCCACAGGCGTACTACCCCCTTCAGTGAGGCGGCTGACTTCACAACGGCATCCCCATGGTGGAAAACATGGCTGGGACATCTGGAGAACTATTTTATAGCCACCAGAGAAACTGATGGGGCAGTCAAGCGATCACTTTTGCTCCATTGCGCAGTGGAGGAGGTCTACCTATTATTCAAACACCTCTCTGACACAGGTGGCCCAGCCAATTATGATGCAGCGGTGGCAGAGCTCAACATGCACTTTGACCCTTAACTGAACCCACACTATGAGTGGTTCCAGCTGTGACAAGCCAGGCAAAGGTAAGGCGAATCAATTGATGCCTTCCACACAAGACTGAGGGAACTAGCAAGCACGCATCTCGTCGACGAAAGGGCTGCGGAGGAGATCCAAGCCCAGCTCATCCAGGGGGTACTTAGCAAGGTCCTACACAGACTCATATTACGGCAGCCGAATATACCCCTAAAAGACATACTAGCTATGACCAGGACACATGACCTGTCAGCGGCGCGAACTGACAAGATGGACCTCGCACTGATGCCGACAACCAAGAAGAGTGCGAACATCAAAACAGAGTGAGCCAATGTCGTCACAACGCGAGACAAGGGAAGTAGGTCGTGAGACCACCCTTCCCAGACCCAGAGGGGCCAGTACGGATACTGTGGGTGGGAAGAACATCCACCACATGCGTGCCCCGCTCAAGGGAAGACATGCACCAACTGCGGCATCCCTAACCACTTTGTGTCCGTGTGCAGATGAAAAGGCCCGCACAAAGATGAGAGAGGAGCCAGACCCATGCGAAAACTCGTAAGACAGCTGTTGAGCGTTTCCCTTGCCTCCTCCCAAGGGGGAAGGAAGAATGAGAGGGTCACCTACCGGGCAGATGACTCATCTACTGAGGACGACGAAGGTGGAACGTCTTGGTGTCATTCACGCAAGCACTTAAAATATGGAGAAGGCCACTGCCCATGCATACAGTACAGATTGCGGGGTCGAAAGTGAGTGCAGTGATCAACACCGGTGCATCGGTGAACGTCATGGGGATCTAGCAATATAACCGACTGAGACCCAGGCCAGAACTCAAACCCTCCAAAAAAAGGATATTCGCATATGGTAGCGATTCATCCCTACCGCTCTGCGGTAACATAGTGCCAATAAGATCAGAGGACAATGAGATCACCACCGACATCCACGTCATCAACTAAGAGGCCAACACCCTACTGAGCAGCCAAGCTGCAGAAGATCTAGGACTGTAATGTTCGCGAGGAGCGTGCAGGCAAACCAAACCAAAGAGCTACTAGACCAGTTTGGAAGCCGGCTCCAAGGCCTAGGACCAATCAAGAAGGCCCCAGTCAAGTTACACATTGACCCATTGATCACACCTACGGCGCTACGACACAGGAGAATTCCATTGCACCTCAGACCGCTAGTGGAACAAGACCTACAGAAGCTAGAAGACTTAGGAGTCATCGAAAAAGTCTCTGGACCCACACCGTAGGTCCCCCCCATGGTCATAGCTGAAAAACCCCGACAGCCAGGGAAAATCAGGCTGTGCATAGACCTGCGCCTTCCCAACAAGGCCATCAGGCGGGTATGCCACATTACACCAACGATCGACAACATAGTGGTCGACGTCAACGGGTCCCTTTGGTTCTCAAAATTAGACCTGAATGCAGGTTATCATCACTTGGTCCTAGCCAAAGAGAGCCGCTACATCACCACATTCAGTACCCACCTTGGGCTGAGAAGGTACAAGCGCCTCAACTTCGGAATATCTTCAGCGGCCGAGGTGTTCCAGGACACAGCGAGGGAGATCCAGACCGGCCTACCAGAGGTGTTGAATGTGAGTGATGTTATCCTTATCCACTCGGAAACCGCGGACGAGCACTACCGCCATGTGAGAGTGACTCTAAAGCGGCTTCAAGACCACAGCGTCACCATGCACAGGGAAAAATGCTTCTTTTTCCAAAAATAGATGGAATTCTTCGGCTACTTGATCAATCAGGAAGGCATCCAGGTGGACCCGCGGAAGTCCCAAGCCATCAAGGATGCACCAGCCCCTGTGACAGTATAGGAAGTACGAAGCTTTCTCTGGATGGCCACGTACTTTGGCTGATTCATCCCCGACCTAGCCATCATCGCGTAGCCACTCCGAAACCTCACCCGCGCAGACGCAATGTGGAAATGGGGGACTCTGGAAAAACAGCATTCCAGAAAGTCAAGACCACCCTTCTCGACCAAACCACGCTAGTGTACTTCAAACCTACCAAGCAAATGGAAATACTAGTCAATGCCAGCCCTGAAGGCCTAGGGGCAGTGCTAACCCAGGAACAAGAGCCTGAAAGATGGGCGGCCCTAGCTTACACCAGCAAGGCGCTCTCACCCACGGAGAGGCGCTATGCATAAATCGAGAGGGAAGCCCTGGCCATCCGCTGGTCATGTTGTCACTTTCATTTATACATCTGCGGACAGCCATTTAGGGCTATTGCAGATCACCAGCCATTGGTGCCACTATTCATCCTGGCTGAAGACAGCTGAAATGCCGGAAACCTGTCCTAGGAAGCTTGTTTCCGGTCCAGGGAAGGCATGGCTTGGCAGTTCGGGCTGGACTGTTCCCATGAGGCACAGGGTCAGACTGATTTGCATATGGCCATGTCTGAACTGGGGTGGCAGAGTGGGCTAAAGAACGGTGATGGATTAAACCCAGATCTTTTGACTGGGTGTGAGTGTTTGATTGGTTCAGATGCTCCCTCCATCACCACCCCCTTTTGTACCGTTATTCAGAGGGACAGCACCGCACCCTTTCCTCGAGGATTGAGCGATGGGTCATTGGACTTCAGCAGTACGAAATTGAAGTAGCCTACCGACCAGGCACCAAGAATCCCGCTGACTTCCTCTCAAGACACCCAGCCCCACAAGGTGATCAAGGAGAAGAATCAGACGTCAAGGCTGTGCTCAACCATCACATGCCCAAAAGCTCTGCTCGAAGACATTGCCACCACTGCAGAAGGGGATCCTGTGATCACCAAAGTGCGCACACCTGTCCAAGGAGGATGCCGGCACCAGTTCTTCCAATCTGTCAACGGCTGGGCCGGGCCTGAGAAGGAGAGCCTCATTAAGATGTGGAGGAGCAGGAACGAGCTAAGTATAACCCAAGGGGGTATCCTGCCAAGAGGATCACGAATCGTTGTACCAACTGCCCTACAACACCAGGCAACCCAACTGGCTCATGGGGGACACCAAGGAATTGAGAATATGAAAGCCCGGATGTGAGAAATAGTGTGGTTTGCAGGGCCGGAGGCCCAGGTGGAAGAAACCATGAGGAGTTGCCCAGCGTGCCAGATAACCAGTGTGCCAGAAAGACCGGCACCCGTTCAGACGGAAGAGAATGGGAAGGCCCCGTGGGAGAAAGTGAGCATTGATTTTGGGAGTTTTACAGACGGTCAGATGACCATGGTCCAAATTGACAGCTACTCCAAATACCCAGTGGTAGAAGTTGTCAGCTCTACCGCATTTTCCCGGGTTGCCCCAGTACTCGAGAATACCTTTGCAATGTTCGCGTGCCCAGAAGAGATCAAGAGTGGCAATGGGCCTCTGATCCAAGGGAATGAATTCCATGAGCTCATGCAGTATCACGGCGTACGACATTGCCGCATCACCCCACAGTGGCCACAAGCCAACGGGGAGTTGAGAGGTTCATGAGGACCCTCAATAAAGCCCTGCGAATAGCTGTGGCTGAAAATGCAGACCCCGAGCGGCACCTGCAGCTGTTCTTTTGAGAGAATAGAAGCCCCCCCACAGCACCACCTGCCACTTCCCGTGGTCGCTAATGTTCAACGGAATCTGCCGTGACACACTCCCTGTCTGCCCATGGTGGGCACCGCCAATCAATCAATCAATCAATCAGTGACACTTATAGAGCGCGCTACATACCCGTAGGGTCTCAAGGCGCTGGGGGGGGGGGGGGGGGGGGGTGCCGCTACTGCTCGAACAGCCAGGTCTTCAGCTTCTTCCTGAAGGAGAGGTGGTCTTGGGTCAGGCGCAGGTCGGGAGGGAGGGAGTTCCAGGTCTTGGCGGCCAGGTAGGAGAAGGACCTTCCTCCTGTAGTCGCTCTTCGGATTGCGGGGGACGGCGGCGAGGGCGTGGTTGGCTGATCGGAGGTGGCGTTTGGGAGCGTAGAAGTTGACTCGGCTGTTGAGGTAGCTCGGGCCTTGGTCGTGTAGGGCTTTGTGTGCGTGGGTGAGGAGGCGGAAGGTGATTCTCTTGTTGACGGGGAGCCAGTGAAGGTCTCTCAGATGTCCGGAGATGTGGCTGGTTCGTGGGATGTCGAGGATGAGTCTGGCTGAGGCGTTTTGGATCCGCTGGAGTCTCTTCTGGAGCTTGGCGGTGGTACCGGCGTAGAGGGCGTTGCCGTAGTCCAGTCGGCTGGTGACGAGGGCCTGGGTGACGGTCTTCCTGGTCTCTGTGGGGATCCACCGGAAGATCTTCCGTAGCATGCGTAGGATGTTGAAGCACGCCGAGGAGACGTTGTTGACTTGCCTGGTCATGGAGAGGGAGGAGTCCAGGATGAAGCCCAGGTTTCGTGCATGGTCTGTCGGTTTGGGTGCGGTGCCCAGGGCGGGAGGCCACCAGGAGTCGTCCCAGGCGGAGGGTGAGGAGCCCAGGATGAGGACCTCCGTCTTGTCCGAGTTCAGTTTCAGGCGGCTGGTCGTCATCCACTCGGCTACCTCTTTCATCCCTTCGTGCAGGTTGGCTCTGGCGGCGGCGGGGTCGTTGGTCAGGGAGAGGATCAGCTGGGTGTCGTCGGCGTAGGAGATTATGCTGAGGTTGTGTTTGCGTACGATGGCCGCGAGGGGGCTCATGTAGGCGTTGAAGAGGGTGGGGCTCAGAGATGATCCTTGGGGGACGCCGCAGATGACTTCGGAGGCCTCTGACTTGTACGGTGGTAGGCGGACTCTCTGTGTTCTTCCGTCGAGGAAGGAGATGATCCATTCCAGCGCCTTGTCCTGGATTCGCCACCATACAGCAAGGAGGATGTCCTTGAGAGGAGGAAGAGACACATCTTGCTGCTATCTGAACCAGGATGGCAAAGTCTTAGAAGGTGCAAAAAGGGGACATGGTGATAATGAAAGACTGGAGACCAGGGGGAATATTCAGAACCAGGTACGAACCAGCCCACTGGACAGTAATCGGTGTCGAGGGGACTAGGATAACCGTAGAGAAAGATGGAGAGAAGGTGACCCGAAATATCTTGGTTCAAACAAGTGCCCGAACTGTCCTCCGGTATGGCAGTGGACAGCGCCCACTACGCCGGGGAGAACAGCGGGATGGAACAAGGGGAACCCCACATGAGGACCGTGCCACAAACTCCCCCAGTGGCACTCAGGGAGACAGGCCGGGAAGCGCAAACAACGACACCAGAGGGCAGGGGGACAACAACAGCGTCTGGACCACCGGAATCCCCATCCGCTGCACGGGGTGGTCAACCCAGATATGGACTGAGAGAAAACCCCAGACCAAGCTCCCGCTTGAAGGATTTTGCAAGCCAAGTAGGGAGATGGCTCCCAGCCAAAGAAAAAGGGACGGATTTGGGATGGGATGTGATGAGTTATCGCACCAGCATATAGTATTGGCGGCAGGCAGATATGTCGCACCCACGTGCTTACACGGACGGGCGGTGAGCACAGTATAAAGGAAAGGGGGCGTGACCGCTCAAGGTCAGATGGCACCCATCCATACAATCCTGTAGTGTCTCATTGTATGCGCAGGCATAAGTCAGCGCGCACAGTGCAAACCAAGGGCCGACTTTACAGTTATGACTATTGATGCAAGGGATAAGGGACAGTCACAATGCACCCTCTGAAACCGAGGCAGCCCTGGCCCACAGTCAGACCCTCCGGTCCCAATTCACAGAATGAATTTAAGACTCAATCCTAAACTTACTATTTTGGTATTCACAGAATGCACTTACTACTTTTGGCATTCACAGAATGAACTTACTACTTTTGGTATTCACAGAAGTTAGTATTTTGTCTTAAGTTTGTCTTAAGACAGACTTAAGGCAGACTTAAGACAAAATCCTCTTTTGATTCTACCTATTGGGATTGACCTGAGGGTCTGCCGTGGGGAGTAGTCGCGCCAGCTCACTGGGCTAATGCGGGCTGTTTTGAGAGTGTGTTCAGCCACAAATCCACTTCCTAAATGTAGAATGAGGACCTTTATCACAACGCCTATTAAACTGCGCCCAAACAACTCCAGCAGTGGCTAGACAGGTCTGTTCGCATTGTAGTGAGCTGCCAATAACAATGCTTGGACTTTTGACCTCTAAGTCAATAAGCATGTCTTGCTGTAGTCTTATTTGTCTTGGGCTAGGCCTCAGAAAGTGTCTGAACATGTTACAAACTGGATCTTGGACTTGTCTTGATGGGGGGTGGGGTGGATCTCATGTATTTGTGGAAGCGGGTCTTAGCATGTTTCAGATGCGGGGTGGATCTCACCCTTGGATTTATAGGGGCGTGTCTTAGCATGGTCCAAGCTGGTGGGTGTAGGAAGGTACATCCTGACTATGGTTGCCCCCAACTTTTTGCCCTGTGTTTTAGCTGGTTTTGGACATAGTCGACCTGGGACCCTGCCAATCAGGACCCCAGGCCTACTGCTCTCGCTTTAAAATGGATTCCATGTACCCTAGGTACATTTCCAATTGGTACTGGGCCACCTTATCAGACCCTGTAACTCAGGGCATAGGTGTACCCAGGGCTGCCAGGGGCTGCAGCATGTATTATGCCACCCCTGGCTGGCCTCCTAAATTTGACACAACTGGCTGCATGACAGCTGGGGCAAAGTCGTGTAATCACCCTTTGCTGTAGGTGTAGTATACCTATACCTAACCCTAAAATGGACACACAGATTCCTATCAGTCACTCCTATGGCAGGCCTTAACAATCCTGAAGGCAGAGTGCTTGGAATCGTGTGAGATGGTGCTCTGGCATGAGCTGAGCCTGTCTGCAGCTTGCGGAACCAAGTCCTAATAGCTGTTCCATGATATCGCATACCATATACTCTTAAGTGCATTATAATCCTCGCGGTTAAATGCTATCTTTGGTATTGCTTTATCAAAACATGTCGAGTAAGGTGTCATACGAATTGGAATACTAACCCCTCGCCAATTCTGGCGACGGGGTTAGCATTCCACCCTTCTAGAGGGACACGACATGTATGTAACTGTGAACCCCGGTTAAAGTTAACTGAAGCCTCAGCTCCACAAAATGGATGCTGCCACCACAGACACGAGTCTGACCTCCTGCTGCTGGGAGTCCTTCCAGCGAGGGAGGCCTGGACAAAGGGTTTCCTGTCCGGGGCGGTGCTAGCACCGTCCCAGACATGGTTTTGTGTATCCTGGGTAGGCAGGGCTTTTCAGGAAGGTGACTGCTGAGTGGCACCCCGGTGCTCACTACGCATAGGCCAGTCAGAACCAGTTCCAGGGGCACACCAGCCCCTGGCCTGGGGAAGTCCGGCAGGGGAGAGGGGTGTAACCACCCCCCTCCTGGTCCCACCCATAGGCAGGACCTAGTCACCGGGTCAGCCCCCTTTTTTAGTATAAAGATAGGAGCGGGCCCCCTGTTCAAATTAGATCATCTTTGGAATCAAGATACCACTTTCTTCGAAAGGACTTCACGATTTCTTCTTCAAGATTCTCCCTTGTGGCTAAGGAGTAGTCACCCTGCATCAAGCGGGCACCATCCTAAAGAACACTGCGGTCTGCTGCAAGTCCTTCATCACGAATCCGACGACCCAGCTCGACGAGACCCGGCTTCCCTGGCACCTCTGACCTCTACTCACCTCTACAGCCAAGCTGAGAACCGTGAGTGCGACGAGACCTCGAGGGACCGACGATCGCCAAGACTGCACGACATCTTTACTGCAAGCCCACCGTGTCCTCCACTGGTGAGTGCTTTGGGGTCCGAGAAGCCCCGACCCTGCGCAGCTCCAGCATCCAAGGTCAGCCTCCCTGCATCTCCACGATCGGCGTGAGGCCCTTCTGCTGTTTGCTGTGCACCGCGTTGTTTGGCTACTAGCCGGCTGGCTTGTGGCCTTCTGAACGACGCCCGACGACAACTCTTCTGCTGGTCTGGTTGCTCCAGGCTGGCCCTTGCTTCCTTTTTCAAGAGAGGCACCCCGGACCCTCCTGGTCCACTCCAGACGCCATTTTAGGTCCACCGCGTGGGCTTGAATTTGCCAAGGCTTTGTTGCCCAATCCTGGGTCCAGCGACGCCGACAGCTTCTATCTTCGTGGGACAGCTCGATCCTCCATCCTGGTCGCCGACAACGCCTCCTGGTCCGTGAGATCTTCGAGTCAAGCGTCACCCACTCACCTTGTCGAGGTGGCTACCATCCGGTGCCCTCCTGGTGCCCACTGACTACTGGCTAGTAGTCTCGAACTTGGTCCCCTCTGCTTTCAGGTGTCATCTATCTTCGAGATCCAGGCTTGGATCCAACTGAACTTTCTTCACTGGTCACCGGCCAGCATCTTTTCTTCCGGCTCCTGGTCCGTCTACGAGGATTCCCGACGTCTTTTCAGACCTATGCAGCTGCAGCCCCTGGGCTAGGTAACTTCGGCATTTCGGTGCCCCAGCATAGCCTCACTATCCAAGGGTCAGAATCTATCTTCGTTTTCTCCCTACCAGGTCGGGTTCGCCCGAGAACACTAACTTTCTATTTCCTAGCTACCATAGACTTTTGTCCGCATCTCGCGTGAGAGTGCACACACTGCACCCGAGTCCCCTAGACCTCCTAGTCGTAATCTAACGATTCCCTAGTCAAGTCCTAGCGATTCCAAAAGCTATTAGTACTGTACTTACCTGCTAGGAATTTCACATTCCACTTTTAGAGTATATGGTTTCCCGTGCCCCTCGGGCATTTGTATATACTGTGCTAACTTAAGTATTTTTGTAAGAGTTTTGGTTTGTGCTTAGTACCCTGTCCTCATAAAGAGTACAGGGCTGTTGTGATCTTTAATAAATAACTGTTTATTTTCATAACACTTGTGTGGTGTCCTTTCACTGGGTATTCAAGGGGTATATGTGTGGTAAACAGCTGGCTTAACACGCCCTCTCGAGTCTTTAGCCTTAGACTGCTCGTATCCATGCTACTAGGATAGCTGGTCTATAAGGTTGACTTACAACCAATCATCAATAAGGGTTGCTGGACTGATACATAGTGGGCACTAGAATAGTGACCACTGCATATCAGGCCACCTTCTCACATTGGTGAGCAGCGGTTGGGATTTGAGCTTGCTGTTGTTTTACCACACGTATCCTAAGAATATCTTGTTGAAAGATCACATAAGTACTGTTAGGTACATATAACTAAAGCTTAGAATACTCTGAGTTCTACTGAACCAGCTGTTGCAGCTCCTCAAGGCCTAGCACACCTTGGCTGCAACTCTTAGCAAGGGATCAGTAGGTAAACACATAGTGTAGGTAGGTGCATCACTTACACCACACTAGAATCAGCATGTCAGACAAAGGAGGAAACTCTGAGTATCCCCTTGTGTCAGTGGACCCTCCACAGGTCCTTACTTCAAAATATGCTGCTCTTAGCTTCCATGAGATGAGACAAGTGTGTACTCTCAGGAAACTAAAACAGGGGTCTAACCCCACCACTTCCTTTCTGATTGGTCTCTTAGAGGCTTATGATGCCAGTAGGGCTGGTAACCCAGACCCTTCTAATCCAGATGGAAGTTTGCCCTCCTTACAGGGTCCCTTTGATATCCATCCCCTCCATGAGGCAGATGATGCTGAGGAGGAGGATGAGTTGTCAGGGGATGAGGCAGATAAGGGACAGCTAGAAGTCAGAAGACTAAGCAGGTCCAACTTAAGCAGACATGAGCTTGGTACTGGGGGACCCCTGGGCCCACTCTCAGGTCAGCTTAACATTGGGAATGGACGAGTTAGGTCTCTATCAAGAGGCTCTAACAGATCCTTTCGAACCAATGGCTCTCTCAACTCTTCTCACAGAGGAATGTCTTCCCCTAAGAGGAGAGTGTATGAAGCTGAAGAAAGGGCAGTCAAACTGAGGATTGAAAGGGAAGAACTTGCCCTGGCCAAAGAGAGACTTGCCCTTGCTAGAGAGCAAGAATTATGTGGGCTACAGCCCACTGGTGGCAGCAATAATCCTAGCAATAGGGAAAGGAGTTTTGATAAAAAGCACCTGAATAAGATAGTGCCCCCCTTTAAAGAAGGGGATGACATCCACAAATGGATTACTGCTTTGGAGAGAGCCTGCACTGTGCAGGGTGTTCCCCAAAGTCAGTGGGCAGCTATCTTGTGGCTCTCCTTTGATGGTAAAGGTAGAGATAAGCTCCTCACCACAAGGGTGGAGGATGCTAACAATTACAAAATCTTGAAGAATGTACTGGTTGATGGGTTTGGTTTAACCACTGAACAATACAGGATGCTGTTCAGAGACACCCAGAAAACTCAGTCTCAAGATTGGACTGACTTTGTTGACTGTGCCACTAAGGCTTTTGAAGGCTGGCTACTGGGTAGTAAGGTTACTGATTTTAAAGGATTGTACAATCTAATTATGAGGGAGCAAATCTTAAATAATTGTCAGAACCAGTTATTACATCAGCACCTGGTAGACTCTGAGTTGACCTCTCCACAGGAGTTGGGTAAGAGGGCAGACAAATGGGTCAGAACCAGGGTTAGGCCTAAAAACCAGGGTGGTGACCAGAAAAAGGAATCAACCAAGCCTCAAGAGAAGGGTGGGGATAAATCCTCAGAGAAGACTTCCCAAGGGCCCCAAAACTCCAACAAGGGTGGTGGGTCCCAGAACACTCCTTCAGAACAAAAGAAACCTTATTGCCATACCTGTAAACAGGTGGGTCATTACAAAAGTGATGTCAGTTGCCCTAAAAATGGTAATAAGGGAAACATACCCCCAGGTAATACTCCTAAACCTCCTGTTACCACTAGTGGTAATCCCCCAGGTGGTGGGAGTGCCCCCAAGAATGTGGTGGGCATTACTTTGGGCCATCAGGAGGACTATGGCCTAGCCAGGTTCCCTGACCACACTCTTGTCTGTGAGACTGGCATGGGGTTTGCCAACTTCACTACTGGACCCCACATTTTGGGAAAGTATAGACAAGAAGTTTTAGTGAATGGTCAGAAAGTTGAGGCATTCAGAGACACAGGGGCCAGCCTCACCATGGTGAGTGACCATCTGGTCCCCTCTGCTCAACTGACCCCTGGTTTTACTTATCAGGTGACAGACATTCATGGAGTGAAGAGAAGGCATCCCATGGCAGTAGTCAAGCTCAGTTGGGGTAATGTCACAGGGCCCATGAGAGTGGCAGTGACAGATAACCTACCTGTAGATTGCTTACTGGGGAATGACCTGGAACTCTCAGCATGGGCTGAGGTGGAGCAAGAAACTCACTCCAGGATGATAGGCCTATCCAGACAGGTTAATGGGGCAGTAATAGCTACAGCCCCAGTCCAAGCACCATTCCTCCCTGAAAAGGATGGAAGGGCAGTGGTAGCCACTGCCCAGGCTCAGACAGACTTTCCAGAACAGGATAGGAGGGCTGTGACAGTCACAGCCCAAACACAGACTGAGTGCCCTCCTGAAAAGGTTGGCAAGGTTGAAATGGTCTCAGCCTCTACTCAGACAGATAGTGAGGTTGTGAAGCCTGAAACAATGGATCACTCCACTCAAACAGAGAGCATTGAGGAGGAAGAAGAGTCTTCCCCCTCCCAGACACTAGGTGAGAGCCAGCCTCCCCAGGGAACTGTCTCTACCCCTGTTGAAGGAACTGCCCCAGAGGTAGTCAGGCCTAGCCTGGCAGAGCCCCTGATGGCAGTGGACCCTTCCCAGGTGGGACCCAGTCTGGAGCAGGTAACCTGCACCTCTCTACCCTGCCTCAGTCAGCCCAGGGCTGAAGAGGACAGGGAGGCCAGTGGTGGACCCCAAAGGGCCCCCTGTCCAAAAGAACCCCTTAATCAGCAGATTAGGATCACTGAAGCTGGTAACCCTAGCCAAGTGAAAATAGAACAGACTCCTGAGGGATCCCCCTTAAAAGTAGTTAGGGAACTCCCACAGCTGGACACTGTTGGGCACAGCCAAACATGGGGCCTAAAAACCCCAGACCTGACCTGTCCCTCCAGTAAGCCAAACAGAGGGACTCAGCCTCCAGCTTTAGGTAGCCAGAGGCTGACCCTGAGAGCTCAGTGCATCTCAGCTAAAGAAAGAAAGGCACACATGATGGATGGTGATTGGAGGAAGTTGAGCCCAAAGGTAGAGGAGCCTCACTTCAGTACTCCATCCCAGCATCAGCCTTCTTCTTTCCCAAGACACACCAGAGACAGAG
Organism: Lissotriton vulgaris; assembly: GCF_964263255.1. Lineage (NCBI taxonomy): Eukaryota > Metazoa > Chordata > Amphibia > Caudata > Salamandridae > Lissotriton > Lissotriton vulgaris. The sequence goes on along the minus strand of NW_028249865.1, from coordinate 814,452 downwards.
ATTCCCTATGGTGGAGACCCTCAGATACCCTTAGGGTGAGGGGTTGCCTAGTGGACCATGACACAGGGGGAAACCAAGCCAGAGCTGGTCCTTCCTTATATGGCCACTTAGGTAATAGAGGCTTACCTGGACAAGGATAGCCTTATCTCCTTTCGTTTGGGGGGAGGGTTGTGTAGGAAGGTACATCCTGACTATGGTTGCCCCCAACTTTTTGCCCTGTGTTTTAGCTGGTTTTGGACATAGTCGACCTGGGACCCTGCCAATCAGGACCCCAGGCCTACTGCTCTCGCTTTAAAATGGATTCCATGTACCCTAGGTACATTTCCAATTGGTACTGGGCCACCTTATCAGACCCTGTAACTCAGGGCATAGGTGTACCCAGGGCTGCCAGGGGCTGCAGCATGTATTATGCCACCCCTGGCTGGCCTCCTAAATTTGACACAACTGGCTGCATGACAGCTGGGGCAAAGTCGTGTAATCACCCTTTGCTGTAGGTGTAGTATACCTATACCTAACCCTAAAATGGACACACAGATTCCTATCAGTCACTCCTATGGCAGGCCTTAACAATCCTGAAGGCAGAGTGCTTGGAATCGTGTGAGATGGTGCTCTGGCATGAGCTGAGCCTGTCTGCAGCTTGCGGAACCAAGTCCTAATAGCTGTTCCATGATATCGCATACCATATACTCTTAAGTGCATTATAATCCTCGCGGTTAAATGCTATCTTTGGTATTGCTTTATCAAAACATGTCGAGTAAGGTGTCATACGAATTGGAATACTAACCCCTCGCCAATTCTGGCGACGGGGTTAGCATTCCACCCTTCTAGAGGGACACGACATGTATGTAACTGTGAACCCCGGTTAAAGTTAACTGAAGCCTCAGCTCCTCAAAATGGATGCTGCCACCACAGACACGAGTCTGACCTCCTGCTGCTGGGAGTCCTTCCAGCGAGGGAGGCCTGGACAAAGGGTTTCCTGTCCGGGGCGGTGCTAGCACCGTCCCAGACATGGTTTTGTGTATCCTGGGTAGGCAGGGCTTTTCAGGAAGGTGACTGCTGAGTGGCACCCCGGTGCTCACTACGCATAGGCCAGTCAGAACCAGTTCCAGGGGCACACCAGCCCCTGGCCTGGGGAAGTCCGGCAGGGGAGAGGGGTGTAACCACCCCCCTCCTGGTCCCACCCATAGGCAGGACCTAGTCACCGGGTCAGCCCCCTTTTTTAGTATAAAGATAGGAGCGGGCCCCCTGTTCAAATTAGATCATCTTTGGAATCAAGATACCACTTTCTTCGAAAGGACTTCACGATTTCTTCTTCAAGATTCTCCCTTGTGGCTAAGGAGTAGTCACCCTGCATCAAGCGGGCACCATCCTAAAGAACACTGCGGTCTGCTGCAAGTCCTTCATCACGAATCCGACGACCCAGCTCGACGAGACCCGGCTTCCCTGGCACCTCTGACCTCTACTCACCTCTACAGCCAAGCTGAGAACCGTGAGTGCGACGAGACCTCGAGGGACCGACGATCGCCAAGACTGCACGACATCTTTACTGCAAGCCCACCGTGTCCTCCACTGGTGAGTGCTTTGGGGTCCGAGAAGCCCCGACCCTGCGCAGCTCCAGCATCCAAGGTCAGCCTCCCTGCATCTCCACGATCGGCGTGGGGCCCTTCTGCTGTTTGCTGTGCACCGCGTTGTTTGGCTACTAGCCGGCTGGCTTGTGGCCTTCTGAACGACGCCCGACGACAACTCTTCTGCTGGTCTGGTTGCTCCAGGCTGGCCCTTGCTTCCTTTTTCAAGAGAGGCACCCCGGACCCTCCTGGTCCACTCCAGACGCCATTTTAGGTCCACCGCGTGGGCTTGAATTTGCCAAGGCTTTGTTGCCCAATCCTGGGTCCAGCGACGCCGACAGCTTCTATCTTCGTGGGACAGCTCGATCCTCCATCCTGGTCGCCGACAACGCCTCCTGGTCCGTGAGATCTTCGAGTCAAGCGTCACCCACTCACCTTGTCGAGGTGGCTACCATCCGGTGCCCTCCTGGTGCCCACTGACTACTGGCTAGTAGTCTCGAACTTGGTCCCCTCTGCTTTCAGGTGTCATCTATCTTCGAGATCCAGGCTTGGATCCAACTGAACTTTCTTCACTGGTCACCGGCCAGCATCTTTTCTTCCGGCTCCTGGTCCGTCTACGAGGATTCCCGACGTCTTTTCAGACCTATGCAGCTGCAGCCCCTGGGCTAGGTAACTTCGGCATTTCGGTGCCCCAGCATAGCCTCACTATCCAAGGGTCAGAATCTATCTTCGTTTTCTCCCTACCAGGTCGGGTTCGCCCGAGAACACTAACTTTCTATTTCCTAGCTACCATAGACTTTTGTCCGCATCTCGCGTGAGAGTGCACACACTGCACCCGAGTCCCCTAGACCTCCTAGTCGTAATCTAACGATTCCCTAGTCAAGTCCTAGCGATTCCAAAAGCTATTAGTACTGTACTTACCTGCTAGGAATTTCACATTCCACTTTTAGAGTATATGGTTTCCCGTGCCCCTCGGGCATTTGTATATACTGTGCTAACTTAAGTATTTTTGTAAGAGTTTTGTTTTGTGCTTAGTACCCTGTCCTCATAAAGAGTACAGGGCTGTTGTGATCTTTAATAAATAACTGTTTATTTTCATAACACTTGTGTGGTGTCCTTTCACTGGGTATTCAAGGGGTATATGTGTGGTAAACAGCTGGCTTAACACGCCCTCTCGAGTCTTTAGCCTTAGACTGCTCATATCCATGCTACTAGGATAGCTGGTCTATAAGGTTGACTTACAACCAATCATCAATAAGGGTTGCTGGACTGATACATAGTGGGCACTAGAATAGTGACCACTGCATATCAGGCCACCTTCTCACAGTGGGGATGGGACCCTGAGATTGTAGATGTATCTGAGCATGTTCCAGAATGGGAGGGTGGGTGGAAATGGCTCTCTCCCTTGAATTTGTAGTAGCATGTCTTAGCATGGACCGGACTGGTGGGGATGGGACCCTAGAGATTTTAGACCTCGTCTGAGCATGTTCTTGAATGGGGAGCTGGGGAAATCAGTCTCTCCCCTGGATTTCTAGAATAGTGTCTTAGCATGTTCCAGGCTCAGGGGGGGTGGATTTCACCCTGGGATTTGTAGAGGTGTGTCTTAGCATGTTCCATACTGAGGGGCGGATCTCACCCTTGAATTTATAGAGGCATGTTTCAGACTCGAGGTGGAGCTCACCTATGGATTTGTAGAAGCATGTCTTAGCGTGTTTCATACTCAGGGGTGGATCTCACCTTTGGATTGGTAGAAACGTGTCTTAGCTTGTTTCATACTAAGGGGTGGATCTCACCCTTGGATTTATAGAGGCGTGTCTTAGCATTTTTCAGACTCATGGTGGATCTCACCCCTGGATTTGTAGAAGCGTTGCTTAACATGTTTCAGACTCGAGGTGGATCCCACCCTTGGATTTATAGAGGCGTGTCTTAGCATTTTTCAGACTCATGGTGGATCTCACCCCTGGATTTGTAGAAGCGTTGCTTAACATGTTTCAGACTCAGGTGGATCTCACCCTTGGATATATAGAGGCGTGTCTTAGCATGTTTCAGACTCCGGTTAGTCTCACTCTTGGAGTTGTAGAAGCGTGTCTTAGCATGTTTTCGACTCTGTGGATCTCACCCTTGGATTTATAGAGACGTGTTTTAGCATGTTTCAGACTTGAGGTGGACCTAACCGTTGGATTTCTAGAAGCGTGTCTTAGCATGTTTCAGACTTGAGGTGGACCTAACAGTTGGATTTCTAGAAGCGTGTCTTAGCATGTCTCAGATTCAGGGTGGGTCTCACCCTTGGATTTATAGAGGTGTGTCATAGCATGTTTTAGACTCAGGGGTGGATTTCACCCTTGGATATGTAGAAGCGTATCTTAGCATATTTCAGAATTGTGGGTAGATCTCACCCTTGGATTTATAGAGGCGTGTCTTGTCATTGTCCAAGCTGGTGGGAAATGGGGCCCTTTAGATTGTTCAAGTGTCTGAGCATGTTCCGGAATGGGTGTGGGGATGGGTCCCACTAGGATTTGTAGAGGCGTGTCTTAGCATGGTCCAAGGTGGTGGAGGTGGGAGTATCTTATCCTTATATTTGTCGACGCAAGTCTGAGCATGATTCGAACTGTTCCATGTTTCATCACATGATGTTCACCTAGGCTGTAAGTTTTCAACTGAACATAAATCTGAGTGAGGGAGACCTGTGAAATAACAGTGAGAGCAGCAGCAGTAACACCAGCCCAGCAGATCTGAAGATGACTAGGAGTAAGTCAGGAGACAGTGTGGAGTAAGTCAGCTCATAGAAAAGACCAATGATAGTGAAGAGAGTGGACTGCATTACAGGAAGTGCTTCAAGGGCACAACGGTCATGCGTGCCCCCCTTAGTCTGCCCCCGGGGCACTTTGGTATTACAGAAAGGGCTGCAGATGCTTGTGCGGTCCCTTCTGTAATACTGATAGCGCTGGTGGTCATGTAGCACCAGCACTATCATGAGATGGCATTCCCTCATTTGCATGGGGGCGTAGCCCCATGCAAATGAAAGAATCTCTTTACATCTGCACAGCGTCGTATAATGGACGCGGGCGCAAATGCAAAGATGCTGCTAGGAGGTAAAGGTGGCGCTCTTTCAGTGTTATGCCTAAAGGCAGTCTCAGAAGGGGGAAAAACGGGTGCTATGGACCCCCCAGATATCCCCCTGCAGGTGGGTGCAGTCACTCACTGCACCCGCCTACAGGGGGATCTCTAATCCCTCTTTAAAGGTAGCCGCCTGCACAGTGAATCACAAAGCAGCTTTAAAGCTGCCGTTCTGTATTTCACTTGAATGCGCTGCCCCTGGGGCAGCTCGAGTGTGTGGCTGCCCTGGGGCAGTGCATTCCCTGTAATCAATCAATCAGTATTTGTTAACCACAGCTTATTGCCCCAGGTGGTTTCCAGGTAGGTGCTGGGATACAGTGAACCTCAGTGGAAGAGCCAGGTCTTGAGTCTCTTCCTGAAGTCGGCGAGTGAAGGATAGAATCGGAGGTGAAGTCGGAGGTCGTTCCAGGACTTGGTGAGGTAGGAAATGGAGCCTCCTTCGCTGCGAGGGAGGCGGATCAGAATTTTCTGGTCAGTTGGTGGAAAGTCAGGCAGTGGTTGATGTAGGAGAGTCGTGTGCTGTGGAGAGCCTTGTAGGTGAGCTTGAACTGGCACCTCTTCGGGAAAGGGGAGCCAGTGGATGTTTCTTAGGTGGGGGGCTGCTGGTCCATTTCGGGGGGTCGAGGATGAGTCTGGCTGCGGTGTCTTGGATGGTTTGCTGCATTTGAGGAGGTGGGTAGTGGAACCGGTGTAGAGTGCATTTCCATACTCTAGTCGGCTGGTGATGAGGGCCCGGGTTTCTGTATTCCTGGTGCTGATTGGTATCCATCTGAAATGTGTGTGGAAGCAGGAATAGGCCACTGCGTTGACCTGGCGCTTCATGGAGAAATCACTGTCCAGGATGATACCGAGGTTGCAGGCATGGTTGGTGGGAATAGGTGAGGGTCCAAGTGCCGAAGACCCCCATGTGTTGTTTCATGGGGAGGAGTTCTTTCCAAGGATGAGAATGTCAGTCTTATCTGTGTTCAGCTTCAATCAGTTGGATCTCATCCAGTTGGTGACGTTGGTCTTGCAGTTCGGGAAGTTGCGTCTGGTGGTGGCAGTGTCTTCCGTGAGTGAAAGGATGAGTTGGGTGTCATCGGTGTATGAGATGATGTTGATACTGTGGGTGTGAACGATGTCGGCCAATGGGCACATGTAGGCTTTGAATAGGGTGGGGCTGAGGGACGATGCCTGGGAGCCTCTGCAGATGATGCTCTTGGATTTTGGAGGTGAATGGAGAGAGGTGGATTTTCTGTGTGTGTCCTATGAGGAAGGAGAACCACTTGAGGGCATTTCCTCTGATGCCAAAGTGGTGGAGTCCAGTGATGAGGGTTTGGTGGGATCTGGTGTCAAAGGCCTCTGAGAGTTCGAGGAGGATTAGGGATGCTGACTCACGGTGGTCAAGGATGGCTCTTACATAATCGTTTGCAGTTATCAAGTCAGTCTCGGTGTTGTGGTTGGAGCGGAAGCCAGATTGGGAGGTGGCGAGTTGTTGGTTGAAGTCTCTCTCTCAGACCTTAGCTGGGAAAGAGAGGAGTGAGATAGGGCGGTAGTTCCTGACCTCTCTGGGGTTGGCGGAGGACTTCTCCAGGAGGATTTTTAACTCTGTGTGCTTCCGGGTGTGTGGTAATATGGCAGTGGTAATGGAAGAGTTGAGGAGGGCTTTCACCTCTGTGTGCTTCCAGGTGTCTGGTAACATGGCAGTGGTAATGGAAGATTTGAGGATGGCGGTGAGTGTGCTGATGATTTCCTTCTGTCCCTGGTTAAAGATGCTGTTGGGGCAGGAGTCTGTCAGTGCTCCTGAGTGAATGGAGGTCATGATCGCTGTTGTGATGGACGTGGTGAGTGGGGTCCATTTGTTGAGGTGGCTGTGGGAGTTATCGAACCGTTCTCATGTAGACTCTGCAGCACATCTTTCATGATCGACACGACCACCACGACCTGCCTGATGCACGCACCACCGAAACCCTAACCTGGGTTCTCCTCAACATATGTTCCGTTCACTAACACGCCGTAGAGATCGACACCGTCCCGCCCGACGTCACCTTCTTCATGGAAACCTAGACCAATGGCACCTCCGGCTCGACATCGACACTGCCATCCCCGACGGCTACAAGATCCAGAAAAAGGACCGCCCCCACCGTCCAGGAGGAGGACTCGCCATCGCACTCAAGACCCCCTCCGACTCGCCACATCCAGCACGAGCGACACCCACTCCAACACAGAACACCTCCACTTCCAAATTTAGACCAGGCCCAGGACCACACTACGTGGCACCCTCATCTACAGACCACCGGGAACCCGCACCCAGGCCACAACCACCATCGCCGAGCTCACCACACCCCACACCATCACCTCCATGGACTACTTTCTACTCGGAGACCTGAACTTCCACCTCGACAACGGCGATGACCGCGACTCCACCACCCTCCTCGACAACCTTGGACTGAAGCAGCTGGTCAACACGCCCACTCACAGAGCTGGACACACCCTCGGTCCCATCTTCGAGGGAGGGACAAATATCCGCGTCAGCCACACCAACCAGCCCCCCTGAATGGGCCACCACTGTGTCCACTTCAATCAATCAATCAATCACAGTATTTGTAAAGCGCACTATTTACCTGTGAGGGTCTCAAGGCGCTGGGGGTGAGGGGGTGCTGCTACTGCTTGAAGAGCCGGGTCTTGAGGAGCCTTCTGAATGTGAGTAGGTATTGGGGTCTGCCGTAGGTGGGTGGGGAGGGTGTTCCAGGTCTTGGCGGTGAGGAAAGAGAAGGATCTGCCACCGGAGGTCGCTCGTTGGATGCGGGGTACCGCGGTGAGGGCAAGGCCGGCGGGGCGGAGCTGGCGGTGGGGTGTAGAAGGTGAGTCTTCTGTTGAGGTATGCTGGTCCGGTGTTTTGGAGTGCCTTGTGCGCATGGGTGAGGAGTTTGAAGGTGATCCTCTTGCTGACGGGGAGCCAGTGCAGGTGTCTCCGGTGGGGAGTGATGTGGCTGCGGCGGGGGGTGTTGAAAATCAGACGTGCCGAGGCGATCTGTATGCGTTGAAGCCGCTTCAGGAGTTTGGCCGGAATTCCTGCGTAGAGTGCGTTTTCGTAGTCCAACCTGCTACTGACAAGGGTCTGGGTGACACTTCTTCTTGATTTGGTGGGGATCCACTTGTAGATCCTGAGGAGCATGCGGAGGGTGTTGAAGCAGGAGGAGGAGACGGTGTTGACCTGCTTAGTCATGAGGGGGTGGAGCCGAGGATGAGGACCTCCGTCTTGTCCGAGTTCAGCTTCAGTCGGCTGTTCCTCATCCATTCTGCGACGGCCTTCATTCCTTCATGGAGGTTGGTCTTGGCGGTCTTGGGGTCTTTGGTGAGGGAGAGGATCAGCTTGGTGTCGTCACATAGGATATGATGTTGAGGTTGTGTTGTCGGGCGACATGGGCGAGAGAGGCCATGTAGATGTTGAACAGCATCGGGCTGAGGGATGAACCCTGGGGTACGCCTCAGATGATCTCGGTGGCTTCGGAGCGGAAGGGGGGAAGGCAGACGCTCTGTGTTCTGCCAGAGAGGAAGGAAGTAGCCCAGTCCAGGGCCTTCTCTTGAATCCCGGCTTCATGGAGGCGTATTTGTAGTGTGCGGTGGCAGACGTTGTCGAAGGCGGCTGATAGGTCTAGGAGGATGAGGGCTGCTGTTTCCTTGTTGTCTAGCAGGGTCCTGATGTCGTTGGTGGCGATGAGAGCAGTCTCGTTCTGTGGTTGCTTCGGAACCCGGATTGGGACGGGTCCAGGATGGTGTTCTCCTCGAGGTAGTGGGTCAGTTGTTTGTTGACGATTTTCTCGATGACCTTCGCCGGGAATGGGAGCATGGAGATTGTCCGGAAGTTCTTGAGGTCCTTGGGGTCATCCTAGGGCTTCTTGAGCAGGGCGTTGATCTCGGCGTGCTTCCAGCTTTCCGGGACGGTTGCTGTCTTGAAGGAGATGTTGATCACTTTCTGGAGTTGGGGTGCGATGGCTGTGTCGGCTTTGTTGAAGATGTGTTGTGGGCATGGGTCTGACGGTGATCCTGAGTGGATGGAGTTCATGATCATGCGGGTGTCGTCGTCGCTGATGTTCGTCCAGGAGAGCAGGCGGTTAGTGAGGGTGGTGGACATGGAGGGGATGGAATCTGTTGTTGTCGGGGTGGTCGTAACATTGAAACTGTCGTGGATGTCGGCGATCTTCCGGTGGAAGAAGGTGGCCAGCGAGTCGCACAGGTCTTGTGAGGGTGGGATGTCGTTGGTGTTGGAGCTGGGGTTGGAGAGTTCCTTCACGATGTTGAAGAGCTCTTTGCTGTTGTGTGCTTTGTTGTCTAGGCGGTCTTTGAATGAGGATCTTTTGGCTGATCTGATGAGGTGGTGGTGTCTGTGGGTGGCGATCTTGTGGGTCGTGTAGCTTTCCGGTGTTCGTTCGCGGAGCCATTTCTTCTCCAGTTTCTGACATGCTCGTTTGGAGGCCTGGAGTTCTTTGGTGAACCAGTTGGCTTTCTTGCTGGTGTGGCTGTTGGAGGGTTTCTTGAGTGGGGTGAGGGTGTTGGCGCAGTCGTCGATCCATTGTCTGAGGTCCCGTGTGGCAGTGTCGGGATCGGTGAGTCGGTGGGTTGGTTCCATGAGAGGGTTGTGATTAGTAGGTCTTTGGTGACTTTGCTCCAGCAGCGACAGGGCATCTGTTGTGTGCGGTGGTGCGTGGCGGGCTTCCTGTAAGTGAAGTGGATGCAGCGGTGGTCAGTCCAATGGAGTTCAGTGGTGTGGTCGAAGGAGACGTGGGGGCTTGCAGAGAAGATGGGGTCAAGCGTGTGGCTGGCGGCATGAATGGGTGTAGAGACGAGTTGTCTGAGGCCGAGGATGGCGAGGTTGTCGATCAGGGTGGCAGAGTTGGCGTTGTCGTCGTTCTCGAGGTGGAAGTTCAGGTCCCCGAGGAGGATGTAGTCTTTGGAGGCAAGTGCGTGAGTGCTGACGAGTTTGGCGATTGTGTCGCTGAACTGTGGTCGGGATCCGGGGGGGTCTGCAGATCAAGGAACCTCTGAGGGTGATGTTGTGATCTGTGTGAATCTGGAAGTGCAGGTGCTCGGCGGTGCTGAGGGTGTCGTCTGAGTGGGTGGAGACCTTGAGGGTGGATTTGTGGATGATGGCGATTCCTGCTCCAACTCCATTGGTGCTGTCTCTGCGGGAGATCTTGTAGCCGTGCGGGATGGCTATCGCGATGTCGGGTGCTGAGAAGTCGTTCCACCAGGTCTCTGTCAGGAAGGCAATGTCTGGGGCGGATGTGTCGAGCAGGTCCCATAGTTCGACAGCGTGTTTGCGTGCGAAGCGGGTGTTCAGGAGTGCAGCGGAGGTGGTTGGGTCTGGTCCTTGTTGGTGGTTTGGTGGCTCTGTCGCAGGTGAAGCTGCATTTGCCGCAGGAGAAGGGGCCGTGGGTAAGTTTCGAGGCGGCCTGGAAGCAGCTGTGGTCTCGACCGGTGTTGAGTCCACAAAGGGTGCTGGCGTCGTAGCAGAGTCTGGCATTGTGGCAGCCGCGAGGACTAGGGGTTCTGGTGCTAGGCGCAATCCAGGCACGGATGGGCACAGACGGGCTTGTCTGTGGCGCGGCTGCGCAGTTGCCGCCATATAAGGGGGAAGAGGGAGGGAGGAGCAGCTGGAGGACGGGAGCAGAGCAGCCAATGGGCGGGCAAGGGGGCGGGGCCACAGGGAAGCAGCGGCGTGGACGCCGATCGGGCGGGGTACAGAAGGAAAAAAGGGGGGTGCAAGCGGCAGCAGCGGGGGAGAGACATGGGCGCACTAGTGATGCTGCGCAGTGTGGGGAGCGGCCTGACCTGCGAGCAGGGTCAAGGGTCGCCTTCACCTTCAACACCACCACCACACCCAAACCCCCCCGCACCCACCGGTGAAGGAACTGGAGCAAGGTCACGGAAGAACACCTCAACACCACCCTCCTTCAAGACCCCCCCCAGCGCTACGACCGACACCAATGCCACAGCCGTGGATTTCCTGCTGCTCTGACAAGCTCGCACCCCTCAGCTGCCCGGACAAACCAAGCCCTCTCAAGGCCGCCTGGTTCACCACAGAACTACAAGAAGCAATGCAGACTCCTAGAAAAAACCTGGTGAAACCAGAAATCTACGAAAGCACGGAGCAACCACAGGGACGCCCTGAAGGAATTACACCAGCGCATAAGAGACACCAAACAGCCCTTCAAAAGAGACAAAGTCCAGACCAACGCGACCAATGCTAAGGAACTCATCAACATCACACAGCAGTTCTCTAAACCCCCCTGCGAAGCCACGGATATCATACCTTCCCCGGAACATTGCAACTAGCTCAGCTCCTACTTCCATCTGAAGATCAAAGCCCTCTATGACAACTTCAGCGAACAGGCACCAGACACCACCCCAGCCCCTTACACTGCGGATAAACCTACCATCATGACCTGGGACCCCACCACTGCCGAACAAATCCACGCTACCATGAAGAAAACCCACTCAGGAGCACCAATGGACACCTGTCCACCGCACATATTCCACAGGGCAGCCGCCACCATCACACCCACACTACAACGAAACATCAAGGCCTCCTTCAGGTCCCTCATCTTCCCAGATGTCTGGAAGCAGGCGGAGGTTAAACCCCTCCTCAAGAAGCTCACGGCCAACACTACATACCTGAGAGACTACCGGTCCATCTCTCTCCTCCCCTTCATGGCCAAAGTCACCGAGAGACTCGCAAAGGCCCAAATGACTGCTTTCATAGAAGAGAACACCATCCTGGACGCCACCCAGTCTGGATTCTGCAGCAACCACAGCACCGAGACCGCCCTCCTCGCCTCCACCGACGATATTAGCATGCTACTTGATCTGGGACACACTGTGGCCCTCATTCTTCTTGCCCTCTCTGCAGCCTTTGACACCGTTTCATATCGCACGCTCGCAGCCAGACTCCACGATGCGGTAATACAAGGAGCCACCCTGGACTGGATCCAATCCTTTCTCTCCGGCTGAACCCAGGGCATCAGACTCCCTCCCTTCCTCTCCAAACCCACCAACGTCAACTGCGGAGTATCACAAGGATCATCGCTCAGACCCACGCTCTTCAACATCTACAAGGCCCCCGCCGCCATCATCAGACAGCATGGATTCAGCATTGTGTCCTACACCGACGACACCCAGCTCATCCTCTCACTCACGAAAAATCCCAAAGACACCAGACTCAGTTTCCAGGAAGCAATGAAGAACGAGGCTACCTGAATGAAAGACAGCTGCTTGAAGCTCAACTCAGAGAAGACCGAGGTCCTCATCCATGGACCCTGCACCTCTGCCTGGGGCAACAACTGGTGTCCCACCACCCTCAGGAATCCACCCACTGCTACAGACCACGCAAGAAACCTCGGAATCATCCTCGACTCCTCCCTCTCCATAAGCCACAAACACATGACCTAACACCTACGACCCCTCCAATGGCTCCCCATCGAGAAAAGAATCACCTTCAAACTCCTCACCCACGCCTACAAATCCCTCAACAACATCGGACCCAAATACCTCAATGAGAGATTATCCTTCCACGTACCCAAGAGGAAGCTCTGCTCCGCTGACCTTGCCCTGGTAGAGGCCCCTCACATTCGCAGAAACAGAACCGACGGGAAAGCCTTCTCCTACATCGCAGCCAAGACCTGGAACAAGCTCCCTGTGAACATCAGACACTCCCCGACCCTGCACATGTTCTAGAAAAACCCCAAGACCTGGCTTTTCAACTGATCCAGAGCTGCTCTCCCCCCTTGCCCCCTCCGATCCCCCAGTGCCTTGAGACCCTCATGGGTGAGTAGTGTGCTCTATAAACCCCTGATTGATTGTCAGGGGGTGTTTGAGGTTGGATGGCTGCTGGTCAAAGATGCTATAGATATTTGCTATCTTTTTTTTATTTTTTATTTTTTATTATTTTATTTATCATGTTAACAAGAAAAACAAAAGGTATCAGTAGTACAGCCTGGAGGTGTGCATACAGTCCCATCACAAATATGGCAATAAACAGGTGGTTCAATGCAAATACATATCACAAGCAGGAACAGCAACATCTGTACAATCTGACAGTTAAGATCAGATTAACGTGGCCATATCTTGTCATAACAATTGCACAACATCAGTAGTCACTACACATGGTACCACATTGGGGCTGATGGTACTTACAGGGATCTCTCCTGTAATCATCTCATTACAATAAATATAGATATATAGAGATATTTGCTATCTTGTTGTAAAGTAGTCTGCCAAGGGTTGCAGAGGGTTTGGGAAGGTCGGCTCAAGGTCTCAGTGGCAGAATGGCATGAGAATTACATAGCAGTCAGTGATCACCTGTTTTTAAGAGCTCCCCTTTTGGCAGAAACAATGTATATTGAGAAGAGTAATTTTGTCCTGACATCATTTTGCCATGTGGCGAAGGAGGAATTAGGACTCGTGTTTTGTTCCATATTTATCAATTTGATCACTAGAACAGTCTCCCTAAAACCTGTAGACTTTCCATGATTAGAGCTATCAGGACTCTGTTCTCTACTCTCCTTCTGAATAATTCAGTGGAGAGCGATATAGTGACCGGGGTGGTCTGGCCGTAGTGGACATCAGTCGTTTCCCTGCAAGGCTGCGGTGGCTGGAAGGGTGGGGGCCGGTTTTGTGGTGGTGGGGACCGATTTTGTTACTGGGGCCAGTTTTGCAGCAGCACTGCAATATCGGTCCCCATAACAAAAGCAACAGTGCCAGGGCTGCTTTGGGTTCCAAGTCCGGTCCTGGTAGAGAGCGATATAGTTACTGCTGGGTAACAAGGTGGCCAGCCCGTCCAAGTGAATGGCAAAGAACCATGATACTGCGGGGTCAGAAAGTCGTCAAACTAGAGTAGCTGCGAAACAGGCCATGGAAACTTGAAAAACTGTCTGGGTGTGGTTTTTCAATTAAAAGACATGACATTTGTGCATAACTTTGTCAGCGGCATAATATTTCAAACATTTTTTTATTTTAAATATATTTTTATTGCAGAGCTATATTTTGTACAACCAGTTCGTAGATCAATCCAGCTGCCCTCCTTTGCATAACACAGGTCCCCAAAGAAAGCCTTACACGGCCATTTAGCTCACAACCCGGAGGTCAAGCGGCATTAGACAGGAGAGCAGTAGTAGCTGACAAGTGCATTAAAGCTCAAATACAACCGTTCCTCAGGTAGTACTCCGGTCTGCTTTTCTTTTCCCCCGGCCCCCCCGCCCCCGGCCTTTTAAGCCCCTAACAAAACCAAACATCCCTCCCCAACTCCCCAACCCAAGCCCCTATATCCCATACTCCCCTCCCCCCCCCCCCCCCCCCCCCGGGCGTGTCAGAGTTCTACAAGAGCAAGCTAGAATCCATTGCGGGTAGTGCAGGTCCGAGGCAGACTATCAGGAGTAACCAAAAGGAGACTGTAGTCATCACGTGGGATGTGGAGCAATCCAAGGGAAAGAACCTGGACGATCACAAACCTAGGCTAAGGTGCCTAAGGAGCAGGACTACGTGCGGGGGAGCCTTCACTGTCAGAGTCTGAAAGTGTGAGTTCCAGAACCAATCGTTCCCGGACCCGCTCCAGAGCAGCATCAGTACCTTCCCTAAGTGCTAGCTGCAGACGGACCTCCCCCTCACAGCGGGCCCACTTATTGAGCTCCGCCCGCCATCTCTCCACCGTGGGGCCCTTACTCGCCTTCCATTGGGATGTTATGGCACGTTTCGCTAAAAGCAGACCAAGGTCCAGGAACTTACTAGTAATTTTGTTCTTTGATGTGTGTGGGACCAGTATAGGACGCAGTGTGCCATTGAGGGCTGTAAATCCCTCTCCGTGACCTCCCTCAAACTCTCCACTACCCCCTGCCAAAAGCAGCCCAGTGCTGGGCAGGACCAGAACATGTGTTGGAAATTGGCCATCTCTGCCGGGCAGGCCGCCGAGTGTGTCGGGAAGTACTTATGTAGTTTGTCAGGGGTCAGGTATGCTCTATGCAGGATGTAAAAATGAACCAGCTGAAACCTCGCGTTGCGCGTCCCATTCACGGCCCGTTCTACTATACCAGACTACGCCCCCTCAGGGATCTCTGTCGCTAAATCCGTCTCCCATTTCGCCTTCAGAGCTAGCAGTGGGGTCAAAGCTTCCATAGTCATGCGCTCATAGAGGCACGTAATAGCCTTAACTGTCCCGGCGGCCATTACCACGTATTGACAGCCCATGGATAGTGGCGGTTCCATCATACCTGTCCCACAATGTTTACGGATCGGCGCTGTCAGCGCCGCATGAAGGAGGAAGTCTCCCCCCGGAAGATCAAAGCGATCTCTCAAGAGATCAAAAGGCAGTAGCACTCCGTCATCATACAGATCCCCAACGGTCGCTAGACCCTGAAGCTCCCAGTTTTCCTAGCGGTGCCATGTGCCCCCATGCGGGAGCGCCCTGCAGAATTTGAGCGGGATCTCAGGTGCGTATGGGACCCCAATATGTCCCCTCCGCAGATACTTATTCCAACACTTCCGGACCGTCGAAAATTCTTGGGAGAGATGGAGATCCCCCATCGGGAGGCCCAGAACGATCCGGGATACCACCCGAACTGGCCCCGCCGGCTCACCGGACCCGTCCTCTTTTCTCGTGGCTCTTGCTACCCACTGTGTCAACCACTGTAGCTGAGCCGCCAGGTAGTACAGCTCGTAATCCGGCACTGCGAGACCCCCCTCAGCCCGAGGCCGTAGCAGCGTGTTGTGTGCCACTCTGCGCCTACCCGAACCCCACAGAAAACCAGTCACCATGGACCGTAGCCGCCGGAAGTAACTCGCCGGGATCCAGACCGGGAGAGTTCGGAAAAAATAGAGCAATCTCGGCAGAGTCACCAGTCAGCGGCATAATGACCTGGAAGTAATAAGGTATGAATCTTTGACAGGAAGGGTGAAACAAGTTACTGAAATGTAATGGTATTTTGTTCTTAAAATCAATAAACATAACAAAAAAGGGTGAAACAAAGTTGCCTCAGTCTTTAGTTCTGCAGTTTGGTAGATGTCGGCCATGTCGTTTGTGTTGGCCCATCAAAGTCTCCAATAAGGGCATCATCCCTGTCAAAAAGATGCCTGAAGATTTACCCCATTTACCCCTCATCCTTCCCAGAAAGTAACCTTAACCCCTTCCATGCTCATGAACAAGGTCAACTCGTCATGGGTGTTACCTGCGCTGTGCTTATGACGAGTTGACCTTGTCATGAATAATGGGATTCATAGAATGTCAGCACAGGAGGGGAAAACCCCCTAGCAGCCAAGGTGTTAAACAAATCTCCCGCCTCTCTTATAGCCTCCCGCGTGAGCGGGTCTCTTGACTCCCATCCACCTCCCTCCTATTTACCCTGTATATGTGAAATGATAATCACTTGTGGCCATCCCTACTTCTCCTCAATTTTACCTCACCTCACTCCCAGAGGTGCCACTTGTCTCTTATCACCCATTGGCTGTATTTATAGCTCCCTTCTCTGCCACCTTTCTCCTCCCACAATCACAACATCCAAGTCCCTATCTCTGCCCCGAAAGGAAAGCTCTACAGCTGTGGCTTGGAGACACGGACCGCTTCTCAATATCATCTTCTTTAAGCTTATAACAGCAAATATCATATAACTGGGCCTATCTATCAATCAATCAATCAACCTTTGTAAGTGAGGCACTGTCACCCCTACAGGTATCTGGTCGCTGTGGATGTGATGTCTCCATCGAAGAGCCAGGTCAGGAACAAGCAGAAAGAGGAAAAATAGAGGTCAGAAACGAGAAGAAAGAGGAGAAATAAATGTCAGAAAGAGGCAAAATAACTTACAGAACGAGCAGGGAAAGGCAAAAACAGAGGGCAGAAGGGGGCTACTATGAAAACTCTGCAACACCTTTTGCCCCACTTGGGATTTCTACCCAAGGTCCAGGCTAGTATATTTCTCGTGTTCTGTCTAAACTTGAGTCGAAGCCAGTAAGCTAATTGAATGGCTTTCTTGAGACCCCCGGTTCTTTTTGTTATTACAATTGAGTGATAGGGGATGTGAACCTGGGCAGGTCTTTAAATATCCCTTTGACCCTTTCTCTCCCTGTGGGGTTTATAAACTTGATTACGCCAATGGCCTCTAGCAGGATCATCTTTAACAACCATGAAAAGACTACAACGGATTCAGAACTCGGCTGCTAGACTACTCTTACGTGTAAAGCCACAAGCCAACATCTACCCTGTCTTGAAGGCCCTACATTGATTACCAGTTGCCAGAAGATCCACGTTCAAGCTGCTTTGTATCACCCACAAAGCAATACATGGAACGGGACCACTCTTCATCAGGAATAAAATCACCAAACACATTCATCATAGGAACCTCCGCTCCAGAGTGGCACCTCGCCTCAAAATTCCAACATACAAGGAAAAAACAATAGGTGGCACATCCTTCTCTGTTCAAGCAGCCAAACTATGAGATTCATTAACCCCAAACATAAGGTCCATGGATAACTATCTTATCTTCCGAAGACTACTCGAGAGTTGGCTCTTCCCTACATAGCCACCATACTCAAACATAAATAAACAACATATCCATGTGTATATAAGCATTCATTTGATTATATGTATGCATCTAGATATGTGTACTTCTTTCTAAAAATATGTATAACAATAATTTTTTTAAATATATAGATATTATTTAGGTCTGCTTAACAAATGTACATATTACTTGTGGTTAAAAAATATATATATATATTTATTACTTAATGCTTAACATGTATATAGGTCACTGCATAGTATTCATATATGTTATTTGATTAGATGCTTATGGTTCTCCGTCTATTTATCTATCACAATATGTTCATATTATCATAACTATTTATCTGCAATTGCTTCACTATTGAAATATCAAAAAGAGGTGTAATTGTTTTAAATACAAAAATTTCTTTGCTTAAAGTACAGTAACACTCAAAAGTTTGAGTTTATTAAATTCTACTGAAATCTTGATATATCACCTTCCTTACACATGTATATCCTCTATATACTTATGTAGCTATAAATGTATTACTTTACTCTTACTGTAAAAAAAATATATGAGTCTATCTAATGCACTACCATTTGTTTCACCCTATACCTCTCTCAATATATCCTCTACCTCGACTTTCCGACTCATCCCAAACCTCATTCTACTCCTATGATCTCCAAAATAAAATAACCATTTCTAGTCTTCCCTTCGCTCTCCCTCCTCGGATCACCCCAAACCTAATTTTACTACTGTGATCTTCCGAACAACCCTTTCTAAAATCTTCCCTCTTATATTCCTCTTTTGACTCCTCCCGAACCTCATTTTACTACTATGATCTCCCTAATCCCTTTCTATAGACTCTTCCCTTGTACATCTCTCCTTTACTCATCCCTAACCTCATTTTACTACAATGATCTCCCAATAAACATTTTCTAACTCTTCCCTCTTCTATCCCTCCATCATCCTATTCAATCCAACTAACAATCTTACATGTTCACCCCTCAAATTAACTCATATTTCCATATAAAAATCCACCATTGATCCTTTTTAAGTTCCAGAGTAGCGTCCTACTCGCCGAAAAGTGCTTTGATGCCTCGTCATGGGTAGTAAGCACTATATAAATTCAATTACAATATTCCTCTCTTCTCCTGGAACATGTACAAGGACTCACACCACCAGGCCCGGACTGGCCGTTGAAGGCACCGGGCAATCCCTCGGTGGGCCGCATGGTTGGGGGCCGGTTTTGGGCCCCTGGGGCCGTTTTTGTTACAGGACCGTTTTTGCTGCAAAAACGGCCCTGTAACAAAAACGGCTGAAAACCGGCCCTGGCACAGAGCGTGGTCTCGCCCCCCTCCCTCCCTCCGGGGGGTGGGGGGTGTTTGGGGGGGAGTAGGGGGGCCGGCCGAGCACTTTGCCAGGGCCGGTTCTGGTTCCCAGTCCGGCCCTGCACACCACCCCTTCTGAAAGGACTATAATGAAAAGTTCTTGTCCCTCTGTTTCACCCAGCTGTCCACTGAGCCCTGGTGTCTGTCATAATCCCTAACTTCTCACTCTTCCTGCCTCCACACATATCACTAGTCCCTTTCATGCCCACCCCTCATTGGGACCGTCTGATCACCCTGCCCACCATGTTTTTTTTCTGCTCCTCTTGCCTCTTCCACATTCTTATCTATGTCAAGGGGCTTTTTCTGCCTCGGCTGAGCCCCTTTGTTCCTGCCAGGCTAAGGGGCATATTTACAAGGGCTTTATCTCCGCTTTTTTGGTTTAAAAAGCCAAAAAAGCTGAGATAAAACTATCACCCTATTTACAAGAGGGTGCTAACAAGTATAATCGCATGTTAGCACCCTTTTTCCCAAAGCCTCCCTTTGCATCTCTAATGAGATGCAAAGTGGGCGTCACTGGGCATTCCCCGGATGGACTACCTTGCAAATATAGCTGATGAAAAAACAACTGTTTTCTCCAAAAACGAACGTCTGCTAAAATGCAGACTTGCCTATCCCAACAGTGGGGTGGATTCTGCTGATACAACCCTGTGGGTCGTATCAGCAAGGTTATCGCCGTTTTGCAGGGAACATCGCTGGAAAACCTGCGATGTTCCCTGCAAAACGGAGATAACCTAGCTATCTCTGGAATTTTTATCGCCCTGGTGTAACGCGTTGTTAATAACGCAATACCAGGGCGATAAAGTCTAGAGATAGTCTGCGATAATTAAATTATTGCTAAGCACGGCCAGTGATAATTATCACTGGCCGTTGATAATATGCTCCTAAGTTTTTAAAGGTGCAGTGCACTACATACATCACTGCAATGTCTTATGTCACAACAGCAGCACTCAATGTTCTCCTCTTGGCCTTGTCCCTTGACCTGCAGCAGCTCAATGCCCCGGATATGAAACAGTTCCAGTGGGATGGCGCACACATGATCCGCACACCTGCACACCATGGCAGCTGGGCCACCACTGGACTTGCCCTAGTCATGGAGCAACCACAGAGGGAAAGCCACAGATAGGTAAAATAAAAGCTATGGGATTTAAATATTCTGTGCAGAAGTAGAACTATAATTTCCTTTGAGGTTTCCAGCCCACCACCATGCTGCAAACTGTCCACAGAAAGAGCCACGTCAAGAAAACCGAGAATTGCTATAACTTTTACACCAAGGAAAAAATCACCTAGGCCTTATTCTAAACTTCAGCAGAGTTCTGGAACTTTCCGTCTATTGTTTAATCCTCACAAAGCAAAGGGAACCAGGAAGGTTGTACAAAAGGTAGGGAGGCGGTTGAGAGCGATGTGAGGTACAGAGAGAACTGATGAAGGCAGAGGTGAGAAAGAGGTAGCAGGTGGCGTGGCTGAGAGAGGGGGAGAGAGAATTAGAGGTGAGAAAGAGGTTGGGAAGATAGAAACACAGCAGAGTGGTGCTGGGAGGTGGGAGCGGTAAAACGTGATCTAGCTACCCCAACGATGTCAATCAATCAAACATTTGTAAAGCGCTGCAAATCACCCATGGGGGCCTCGAGACACTGGAGCTGTTTGCTGCTGCCAGGAGGTTGATCAAGAAGAAGAACGCAGTAAAATTGAGGCAAAAAGGAGAAAGCACTCAGAAAAATGGTGGGAAAGGAAGGAGAAAGCAGTAAAAACGAGGCAAACGAAGAGACTGATGCAGTTGGACATGAGAGAGCTGGTCCTGGGCCTCAGGTACCGAGGGTGAGGCAGCATCAGAGACTGGTAGAGAGAGTGTCCTGATCACTGTAGCAGGTGGCACCTGGGAAGGTGGGGGCCTGGCCAATTGCCTTTAAATGGCTCTGCAAGGACCACACCAGTTTCTGATTTTTATTCCCTGTCGCCTTGATCCATATACTGTGATAGTGCGGGAGGGCAGCCGTTGCTGAGATGCTGTTGTTTCCCTGTGACCAGAACACAATCCTGCCCCAGCCCTCGTCCGCTCTCAGGTGCGGCTTCTGTGTACTGAGGGCGCTGCTGGCTGTTTTCAGAGTGTTTGCTGTCTCTGACCTGTGTCCTCTTCCTGCATGTGTGTGGAGCCCCCATGAGTGCTGCTATGGGAAGGAACTCCTCCTCAGCTGCCCAGGGCGGGTGGGGCAGTTGGGGCTCACTCGAGCTTAGGTTTATCTGTGTACGGTGGATGGAGTCACACTCGAGCATAGGTGTATCTGTGTACGGTGGATGGAGTCACACTCGAGCATAGATGTATCTGTGTACGGTGGATGGAGTCACACTCGAGCATAGGTGTATCTGTGTACGGTGGATGGAGTCACACTCGAGCATAGATGTATCTGTGTATTGTGGACGGAGTCACACTCGAGCATAGGTGTATCTGTGTATGGTGGACGAAGTCACACTTGAGCATAGGTGTATCTGTGTACGGAGGATGGAGTCACACTCGAGCATAGATGTATCTGTGTATTGTGGACGGAGTCACACTCGAGCATAGGTGTATCTGTGTATGGTGGACGAAGTCACACTTGAGCATAGGTGTATCTGTGTATGGTTGACGGAATCACACTCGAGCATAGGTGTATCTCTGTATGGTGAACAGAGTCACACTTGAGCATAGATGTATCTGTGTATGGTTGACGGAATCACACTCGAGCATAGGTGTATCTCTGTATGGTGACGGAGTCACACTCAAGCATAGATGTATCTGTGTATGGTGGACGGAGTCACACTCAAGCATAGATGTATCTGTGTATGGTGGACGGAGTCACACTCGAGCATAGGTGTATCTGTGTATGGTTGACGGAATCACACTCGAGCATAGGTGTATCTCTGTATGGTGAACAGAGTCACACTTGAGCATAGATGTATCTGTGTATGGTGGACGGAATCACACTCGAACATAGATGTATCTGTGTATGGTGGACGGAATCACACTCAAGCATAGATGTATCTGTGTATGGTTGACGGAATCACACTCGAGCATAGGTGTATCTCTGTATGGTGACGGAGTCACACTCAAGCATAGATGTATCTGTGTATGGTGGACGGAGTCACACTCGAGCATAGGTGTATCTGTGTATGGTTGACGGAATCACACTCGAGCATAGGTGTATCTCTGTATGGTGAACAGAGTCACACTTGAGCATAGATGTATCTGTGTATGGTGGACGGAATCACACTCGAACATAGATGTATCTGTGTATGGTGGACGGAATCACACTCGAGCATAGGTGTATCTGTGTATGGTGGATGGAGTCACACTCGAACATAGGTGTATCTGTGCATGATGGACGGAATCACACTCGAGCATAGATGTATCTGTGTACGGTGGATGGAGTCACACTCGAGCATAGATGTATCTGTGTATGGTGGACGGAATCACACTCGAACATAGATGTATCTGTGTATGGTGACGGAGTCACACTCGAGCATAGATGTATCTGTGTATGGTGGACGTAGTCACACTCGAGCATAGGTGTATCTGTGTATGGTGGATGGAGTCACACTCGAGCATAGGTGTATCTGTGTATGGTGACGGAGTCACACTCAAGCATAGATGTATCTGTGTATGGTGGATGGAGTCACACTCGAGCATAGGTGTATCTGTGTACGGTGGATGGAGTCACACTCGAGCATAGATGTATCTGTGTATGGTGGACGGAATCACACTCGAACATAGATGTATCTGTGTATGGTGGACGGAATCACACTCGAGCATAGGTGTATCTGTGTATGGTGACGGACTCACACTCGAGCATAGATGTATCTGTGTATGGTGGATGGAGTCACACTCGAGCATAGGTGTATCTGTGTATGGTAGATGGAGTCACACTCGAGCATAGGTGTATCTGTGTATGGTGACGGAGTCACACTCAAGCATAGATGTATCTGTGTATGGTGGATGGAGTCACACTCGAGCATAGGTGTATCTGTGTACGGTGGATGGAGTCACACTCGAGCATAGATGTATCTGTGTATGGTGGACGGAATCACACTCGAACATAGATGTATCTGTGTATGGTGGACGGAATCACACTCGAGCATAGGTGTATCTGTGTATGGTGACGGACTCACACTCGAGCATAGATGTATCTGTGTATGGTGGATGGAGTCACACTCGAGCATAGGTGTATCTGTGTATGGTAGATGGAGTCACACTCGAGCATAGGTGTATCTGTGTATGGTGGATGGAGTCACACTCGAGCATAGGTGTATCTGTGTATGGTGGATGGAGTCACACTCGAGCATAGATGTATCTGTGTATGGTGGACGTGAAGTACTGGGTTTTAAGAACCCAGCGGTGCCAGGGTACACACCCGAAGACTTCGAGTCCTTCCTGTTTCAGACTACAGAAACACAGAGTCTTCTAGGTGAAGTCAAAGATCGTATTTATTGGCTGCAGCCAGTAACAGGTATCCTAGAAGTACAACACGGTGTATGTTCTCAGGAGACTGCTCAATCTTACAAAGCCAGTCTTCTCTTTTATACAAAATATTATGCTTTAGGCAAACATTCCTTATTTTACAGTTGACCATTCACATATTTCAACTACAAAGAAAGAGCAGAGTCATGATGACAAGCCCATATTTCAGTTTGTCCAACCCATAATCAACTATCAGGCAAGACCCAGTATTTCCTGACCGTCCTGTTCCTTACAGAAACGGTCGCTCCTCACGCTGCTCCTTGCTCTGCCTGCCACCTGGACTGCTTTCTGCTTCTTCACCTCGCTCCCACATACGCCATTGCCTGCTTCGAGGTCGCAAGTACCCTGTAGCGCTAGATTGCCTGAGAGTTTGTTAATTAGTTGAGCATTGTGAATTCGTAGCGCTCTGTTTGCCAAACTACGCTGTAATTATATTTTAAAGATTGCTGCGCTGCCTGTCTAACTGATTGCTGCCTGATTGTACCGGTGCCACTGCCATCAGCATCGCGTTATTCCTCTTTGTGCCCCAATCCGGTTTCGATTTTGGCTGATGCCATTTTGATTTTGTTGTTGATGTTTTCTGTGCCTCCCTGCCCGGATTTCCGCCCCTCTCCCGCCTCCCAGCTGACCCTCCCTCCCACTGATACCGTAAGCCCCGCTCCCCCCGCTGTAGCGCTATGACCGTCCTGTTCCTTACAGAAACAGTCGCTCCTCACGCTGCTCCCCCTCTGCCTGCCACCTGGACTGCTTTCTGCTTCTTCACCTCGCTCCCACATACGCCATTGCCTGCTTCGAGGTCGCAAGTACCCTGTAGCGCTAGATTGCCTGAGAGTTTGTTAATTAGTTGAGCATTGTGAAATCGTAGCGCTCTGTTTGCCAAACTACGCTGTAATTATATTTTAAAGATTGCTGCGCTGCCTGTCTAACTGATTGCTGCCTGATTGTACCGGTGCCACTGCCATCACCATCGCGTTATTCCTCTTTGTGCCCCAATCCGGTTTCGATTTTGGCTGATGCCATTTTGATTTTGTTGTTGTTGTTTTCTGTGCTTCCCTGCCCGGATCTCCGCCCCGCTCCCGCCTCCCAGCTGACCCTCCCTCGCCCCTCCCCCATCCGCATATGATAGATGCCTCAGCGCGTAGCGGTAACGCGCAGCGGTCGCGCCCCATGCGCGCCGAAGGTGCGCCAAAGTTAAGCCCGTCTACGCCTGGACCGCGCCCAGCGCCAGACCCCCTGGTCCTCGCAAAACCCACTCCAACCGCATTTCGTATGACGCCGCTACCCTCCTTGCCCTTAACCCTGGACGCACACCACAATGCTGCGAAGCCGCCCCAGGACACACCCATGGACCCTTCGCCTGCCAATCCTGCAAATTCGCCTGCATCACGACCCACACCAAATCCACAACCTCCAAACACAGCTCCCACTCTAACCACCTGAAATGCATCCTGCTGAATACCCGCTCGGTCCACAGACACGCCACTGAACTCTGGGACCTACTCGACACTGCATCGCCGGACGTCGCATTCCTTACAGAAACCTGGATGAACGCATCATCAGCCCCCGACATCGCCATAGCCATCCCGGACGCTTACAAGATCATCCGAAAAGACCGCACCAACCAAACAGGAGGAGGAATCGCCCTCGTCCATAAGAACACCATCCGAATCACGACCAGCTCCGACGATAACCTCGCGACCCCCGAACACCTTCACTTCCAGATCCACACCGACCCCAGGACCACACTTAGAGGCACCCTCATCTACAGACCACCAGGAACCCGCACACAATTCAACGAAGACATCACTGACTTCATCAGCCCACATGCCCTCACCTCCGAGAACTACATTCTACTGGGAGACCTCAACTTCCACCTGGAAAAGAAAAACGACAGCAACACCACCACCCTTCTGGACAACCTGGCCAATCTCGGACTCAAACAACTTGTTGACACCCCCACCCACCTTGCCGGACATACGCTCGACCCTATCTTCTCCTCCAGCAAACACATCTCCTTCGATCACCCCACAGCTCTCCATTGGACAGACCACAGCTGCGTTCACTTCAGCTACAAAAAGACCACGACCCACAACCCCCCACAACCTATTCCACGAAGAAAATGGAACAAAATCACCACCGACCAACTCTTCACATCGCTTAACCAAAACCCTCCTGCCATATCATCGAACCCAAACCATGCTGCCACCAAACTCACACAATGGATCACTCACAGCGCTGACGAATTAGCACCCTTGAAAAACCACCAGATCAAATTCAAGTCAAGTCAAGTCATAAAATTTATATAGCGCACTACATACCCAGAGGGTTTCAAGGCGCTTAGGAAGGGGAGGAGGATTATTTGTCAAAAATCCACGTTTTAAGCTGCTTTCTGAACGCTAGGTGATTCTGGGTGAGGCGAAGGTAAGCGGGGAGTGAGTTCCATGTTTTGGCAGCCAGGTATGAGAAGGATCTGCCTCCCATGGTGGTCTTGTTGATGCTAGGTACAGTGGCGAGGGCTTGGCTGGAGGAGCGAAGTTGGCGGGAGGGGGTGTAGAAGGACAGTCGAGAGTTGAGGCAATCTGGTCCGATGTCGTAGAGTGATTTGTGTGCGTGGGTAAGCAGACGGAAAGTAATCCTCTTATTGACGGGTAGCCAGTGGAGGTCTTTAAGGTGACCAGAGATGTGTTCGTAGCGTGGGATGTCTAATATGAGCCTGGCTGAGGCGTTTTGGATTCGTTGTAGTTTCTTCTGGAGTTTAGCGGTGGTACCTGCGTAGAGGGTGTTTCCGTAGTCCAGTCGGCTCGTGACTAGAGCGTGGGTGACTGTTTTCCTTGTTTCGGAGGGGATCCAGCGAAATGTTTTTCTGAGCATGCGAAGAATGTTAAAGCAGGAAGAGGATACGGCGCTGACTTGTCTGTTCATTGAGAGTGAAGAATCCAGGATGACGCCAAGGTTCCGTGCGTGGTCTGTCGGGATGGGTGCATTTCCGAGGGCTTCCGGCCACCAGGAGTCGTCCCATGCAGAGGGGGATTTACCTAAGATGAGGACTTCTGTTTTGTCTGAGTTCAGTTTCAGACGGCTTTGTTTCATCCATTCGGCGACTTCTTTCATTCCTTCGTGTAGGTTAGTTTTGGTGGTGCTGGGGTCTTTGGTGAGAGATAGGATCAGTTGAGTGTCATCCGCGTAAGAGATGATGTTGAGATTGTGTTGGCGGGCGATGGCCGCGAGGGGGCTCATGTATACGTTGAAGAGGGTGGGACTGAGTGAGGATCCTTGTGGTACGCCGCAGATGATTTCAGAGGCCTCGGACTTGAATGGTGGGAGGCGGACTCTCTGGGTTCTTCCGGTGAGGAACGAGGTGATCCATTCCAGTGCCTTTCCTTGGATTCCGATGTTTCTGAGGCGTTGTAAAAGGGTGCTGTGGCAGACTGTGTCGAAGGCTGCAGAGAGGTCGAGGAGGATGAGGGCGACTGTGTCTCCATTGTCCAGTAGAGTTCGAATGTCGTCTGTTGCTGCGATGAGGGCGGTCTCAGTGCTGTGTTTGGCTCGGAAGCCAGATTGTGAGGGGTCGAGTGATTTGTTGGCTTCGAGGAAGGCGGCGAGCTGGTTGTTGACAGCTTTCTCGATGACTTTGGCCGGGAATGGAAGAAGCGAGATGGGGCGGTAGTTTTTGAGTTCGGTGGGGTCTGCTGTTGGTTTTTTCAGAAGGGCGGTGAGTTCAGCGTGTTTCCAGTCTTCTGGGAAGGTAGCGGAGTTGAAGGAGCAGTTGATGACGTCTCGGAGGTGCGGAGCTATGATGGAGTCTGCTTTGTTGAAGATGTGGTGAGGGCATGGGTCTGTGGGGGATCCAGAGTGGATGGAATTCATCAGGCGGATGTTGTCCTCAGTGGAGATTGGGTTCCAGGCGTTAAGGGTGTTAACGAGGGGAAGATGGTCAGCTGATGGTAGGGTGGGTTGGCTTCCGGATTGGTTGTCAAAGCTGTTGTGGATGTCAGCAATCTTGTTGTGGAAAAAAGAGGCTAGGGAATCGCAGAGGGTTTGAGAGGGGGTGATGTCGTTGGAGTTGGCCGAGGGGTTGGAAAATTCCTTGACGATGTTGAAAAGTTCCTTGCTGTTGTGGGCGTTGTTGTCAAGTCGATCCTTGAGTGCTGTTTTCTTGGCTTTTCGGATCAGTTGGTGGTGAGTACGGATGGCGCTTTTGAAGGCGTCCTTGGTGCTGGTGGATGGGTCTTTTTTCCAGGCCTTTTCAAGGGAGCGGCACAGTTTCTTGGACTTCTTGAGGTCATCGTTGAACCATGAAGCCTTCTTGATGCCAAGTTTGTGTTGACGTTTTTTCAGTGGTGCTAAGGTGTCGGCGGTGTTGGATAACCAAAGGGTGAGGTTGGAGGCGGCTTCGTTGGCGTTAGAAGAGAGGGCTGGGGAGGTTTGAAGGAGCGATGTGGAGATCTGCTCCGTGGTGATTTTGTTCCAGTTTCTTTGTAGAGTTGGTTGGAGGTGGATGATGGGTTTCGGCTTGTTGTAGGTGAAGTGAACGCAGCTGTGGTCAGTCCAGAGGAGATCCGTAGTGTGGCTGAAGGAGACATGGTTGCTGGAGGTGAAGATGGGGTCGAGTGTGTGACCTGCGATGTGGGTGGGGGAAGTGACCAGTTGTTTAAGTCCGAGGTTGGCGAGGTTGTCCAAGAGGGTGGCGGTGTTGCGGTCGTTGATCTTTTCAAGGTGGAAGTTGAGGTCTCCCAGAAGGATGTAGTCTTTGGAGGGGAGCGCGTGTGGGGTGATGAAGTCCGTGATGTCTTCGCTGAATTTTGCGCGGGGTCCTGGTGGTCTGTAGAGGAGGGTGCCTCTGAGTGTGGTTTTGGGGTCGATGTGGATCTGGAAGTGAAGGTGTTCGGAGTTAGCGAGGTTGGCGTCATAGCTGGTTGAGATGCGGATTGATTTCTTATGGACGATAGCGATTCCTCCTCCTGTATGGTCGGTGCGGTCCTTGCGTGTGATCTTATAGTCATCAGGGATAGCGATGGCGATGTCAGGGGCGGAGGAAGCGTTCATCCATGTTTCCGTTAGGAAGGCGACGTCAGGAGAGATGGTGTCTAGTAGGTTCCAAAGGTCAATGGCGTGCCTGTGGACCGAGCGGGTGTTGAGAAGGATGCATTCTAGGTGGTTGGGGTCGGGAATCTGTGTTGTGGTCGCAGCGGAGATGTTGTCGGTGCCGCTAAATTTGCAGGAGAGGCAGGAGAACGGTCCATGGGTGCGTCCAGGAGCGGCTTGGACGCAGTTGGGGGCGCGACCGGGGTTAAGGGCTAGGAGGGTGGCGGCATCGTAGGTAACGCGGGGGGGCTGGGCAGCGCGAGGGGCAGGGGGTCTGGCGCTGGGCGCGGTCCAGGCGCGGACGGGCGTAGACGGGCTTACCTTTGGCGCACCTTCGGCGTGGCCGTAGCGCGTTGGGACATCTGACATTAATGGACAGTGGAGGGGGGCGGAGCGTGGGAGGGTCAGCAGCTGGGAGGCGGTAGCGGGGAGGAGGGGCGTGCCAGGGAACAGCAACACAAACAAAATGGAGGGTCAAAGGGAAAGTGAGGTAGGGGCAGCAAATGGACCGAGCGCCTAGAAAACAGTCAAAGTGCTAGCAAGCAGGGATCCGCAGCAAATGTCGCGTTACAAAGCAGAGCGGAGCGAGCGGCGCTAGAGGTAAATGCAGGTCAGCTGAGAGCTCTTTAAAATCGAGCTGCGAGGCCAGGCAGTTAATGTGCAAACACACAAGATACACAGCGCTGAAAACGATGATCAAAGCGAACTGCAGCACTAACAGGGTGTGGGGTCAATGCAGAGCGGAGCGAGCGGCGCTAGAGGTAAATGCAGGTCAGCTGAGAGCTCTTTAAAATCGAGCTGCGAAGCCAGTTAAATAATGTACAGACACACACAGATTAACAGCGCTGATAACGATACCCAAAGCGAACTGCAGCATCAACAGGATGTGGGGTCAGGGAGTGAGGGAGGGAGCGACCGATGATGACCTTAAGAAATCCAAGAAGTTATGTCGTACTCTCGAGAAAACCTGGAGAAAAAACCCAACCACTGACAACCTGACCACCTTCAAGGATGCCTCCCGCAAACACCACCAATTAATCAGATCCAACAAGAAATCAGCTTTCAAGGATCGACTCAACAACAACGCCGATAACAGCAAGGAACTATTCAACATTGTCAAAGAATTTACCAACCCCACCGCCGGCACCAACGACATCACTCCCTCTCAAGACCTCTGCGACTCTTTATCCTATTACTTCCACAACAAAATCGCCGACATACATAACAGCTTTGAAAACCAATCCGAAGAACAGTCCACTCCACCCACCTCCGAACCAAAACAGCTCTCTCACAACCTTTGTGCTTGGAACCCCATCACCACTGAAGACACCATACGCCTGATGAACTCCATCCACTCAGGTTCACCAACCGACCCATGTCCCCACCACATTTTCAACAAATCAGACTCCATCATCGCACCCCATCTTCGCGATGTCATCAACTGTTCCTTCAACTCTGCTACCTTCCCGGAAAGCTGGAAACATGCCGAACTCAGCGCCCTTCTGAAGAAACCCACAGCAGACCCCTCTGAACTTAAAAACTACCGCCCCATCTCACTCCTCCCATTCCCTGCCAAAGTCATTGAGAAAGCCGTCAATAGTCAGCTCGCCGCCTTCCTCGAATCCAACAATTCCCTCGACCCATCACAGTCTGGCTTTCGAGCCAAACACAGCACCGAAACCGCCCTCATCGCAGCTACAGACGACATCCGAACGCTTCTGGACAACGGAGAAACAGTCGCCCTCATCCTACTCGACCTCTCCGCCGCCTTCGACACAGTTTGTCATAGCACCCTCATACAACGCCTCAGCAATGTCGGAATACAAGGAAAAGCTTTGGACTGGATCATCTAGTTCCTCGCCGGAAGAACCCAGAGAGTCCGCCTCCCCCCATTCAAATCAGAGGCCACCAAAGTCATCTGTGGGGTACCACAAGGATCATCACTCAGTCCCACCCTCTTCAAGGTTCACATGAGTCCCCTCGCATCCATCGCGCGGCAACACAACCTCAACATCATCTCCTACGCAGACCACACCCAGTTGATCCTCTCCCTCACCAAAGACCCAAACACCGCCAAAACCAATCTACACAATGGAATGAAAGAAGTAGCCGAATGGATGAAGAACAGCCGTTTAAAACTAAACTCAGACAAAACTGAAGTCCTCATCTTAGGATCATCCCCCTCATCCTGGGACGACTCATGGTGGCCACCGGCCCTAGGTAAAGCACCCATACCTACAGATCACGCACGTAACCTGGGTTTCATCCTGGACTCCTCCCTCTCGATGACCAGACAAGTCAACGCCGTCTCATCTTCATGCTTCAACATCCTACGCATGCTCAAAAAAATCTTCAGTTGGATCCCCGCCGAAACAAGAAAGACAGCCACCCACGCACTGGTCACTAGCCGACTGGATTATGGAAATACCCTTTACGCCAGAACCACTGCCAAACTACAGAAAAAACTCCAACGCATCCAAAACGCCTCAGCCAGACTCATACTGGACATCCCTCGTCAAGCTCACATTTCCGGTCACCTGAAAGACCTCCACTGGCTCCCCGTCAACAAGAGAATAACGTTCCGTCTCCTCACCCACGCTCACAAGGCCCTCCACGACCTAGGACCTGAATGCCTCAACACAAGACTGTCCTTCTACACACCCACCCGCCAACTACGATCATCCAATCAAGCCCTCGCCGCAATTCCACGCATCCACAGATCCACCATGGGAGGAAGATCCTTCTCCTACCTAGCAGCCAAAACCTGGAATTCTCTCCCCACTCACCTCCCCCTTACACAGAACCACCTCTCCTTCAGAAAGCAGCTAAAAACCTGGCTTTTCGATAAGTAATGCACCCTCCCTCCCTCAAGCGCCTTGAGACCCTCTGGGTGAGTAGCGAGCTATATAAATTCTTGAACTTGAACTTGAACTTGAACATCGTAAAGCAAGTCATAAAGAAAGAAACAGGGACAGGTGTGTGTGAGATTAGACATAGCCGGTGTGCGATGAAAAGGTTTATGACAAGTGTGCTTCGATGCTAATCTTATTCGGCCACTGGGAAAGGAAGTGGCCGAACAGGTTTGGCTTCAGGCAGTGGACTCAGATCGCCCAGGTCACAGAGGAGTCAGCGAAGGTATACGTGTCCTTCTGACTCGATTTCGGCTTTAGTCATTGTGCCTAGGTGAGGGCAATCACAAAATGGCTGCCGTTCACAAAATGGAACCCGAGGGTTCAAGACAGAAACCTCGATTTCGAGGTGACTTCGTCACTCGAATATGACGGAATTGCTTGTGCATAGTATCTCAATCATTACCGGTCTGCTAATACCAAAATCGTCATGATACGACGATGTTTATAACACGGGTCCAGAATCTTCAGTACTACAGACCCTCCTTTTGCCCTTACATAGGCAATAACCTATACTCATGCTAATCTGAGTCCAGGTCTGTATTCATAAAGTTATTGAGATGCTGCTGTAGCATCATCCTATTACTTAGCTCGTTTCTTGATACAGGTTTCCTTACACACGATGTAGCACAGAGGCCACATATTGCAGGAGCACACTGTACACACAGACAGAACAGGAAAAGAATGGCTAAGATCATCCCAATGACTATCAGAATCTTCCATCCCCAGGCAGATATCAGTTCCCAGAACCACCCCATCAATGACCAATCTCCTTTATCCATGTGGATAGATTCAGAGATCTTATGCAATTTAGAAATGGCCTGGTAAACTGTTGGAGCGTTATCGGGGATGAAAATACAGCAACTTGATTGGATCACTTTACATACCCCACCTCGGTCTGCAAGTATGACATCTAATGCGACCCTATTCTGAAGAGTCATAAGGCGATCCGATTGGAGCTCAGCCGTCAAATTACTAAGGGCACCGGCAGTCTCAACTATGGTGGATTCAACCACCCTTGTCAATTGCCTTATGTTCCTGCTGCTAACCATAGGTCCCCAAAACAGCAGAAAACCCTTCACTAAATCTCCAAATTCTTGTCCTGCAGTGTCTTCTTCACTCACAACACCTCTAACTATCCTTGTCCTGTGGTAATCTGCTGTAGCCGTGTAGGTGGGAGGCAACAGGAACGAAACAAAACATGTGCCTGAGAAATCAAAGGGCAACCATGTATAGGCTCTATCATGGCAGATGAAATAGGTACCCTTAGCTGCTAGAAACGGAGGGGAAGTCTGAGACGCAAAAACGTATGTCTCAGTACAGATGCTGTTCCCTAACTGAGCTCCGGGATTCTTGCCATTACCTTGCAGACATAGGTGACCCTGTTGGGGTACGATCCAAATCGACGAGGATCTCTTAGCTCGCTGGTTCTCACTCAAAGCAACTCCATATTGTTTTTTTTTTTTTTTTAAACCTTTATTATATGCGTTCAACACAAAGGCATGGCAGTTACAGCATCTGCAATTCAATAGGGCAATATGTTTGGTACATTCATTAGAGAGAAAGAAAAAGATGAGCATTAGGTTCACCATCAATACTGCTGCCAGCACAATGTATACACACTTCCCAATGTCCCACAGTGGGGGGTCAAGTGGCTAGAGTCCTTTCATCCCATCCAACCGGGGGGAGGGCATACGGAAAAGGGAAACCACCTCTCCCCGCGTCCAGTTGGGACAGTAGTCAAATAGGTACGCTATTGCGGTCCGTCCCAATCCTGTATCGTCGTTGTCCGTATCAGTCAGCTAACTGCGTAGCCTTGTGCAGTGGCACGCTCCTTGTGTATCTAGTGTGCGCATCCCCGCCCTGTACCTCAGCGTGTGATATGTATATGAGTGTAGAACATGAGATTCAGCTGAGGACGGTATGCTGTACTTTCCCACCACTGTGTCGCCCTTTGCTCCATGCTATTGCAGTATACATTGTGTATACATTTCCACCATCCCTTAGTGCCACGATGAGGGGAGGGTTAGCGGAATTCTGTCACTAGAGCCGTATCTCATGGACCACAATTACCTAAGTCTCCCCCACAGCATTCCGCCAACAGGCTCGTCGTCTTATCCCGAGTTAGGTGGCACTATGCTCAGCATGTAGTGTGGGGTGTAGTGGGGCGTATGAAGTATAAAGTACCGATACGCTCATGGGCCCGGGACCGGCTCGTCGTCTCCAGAGGAGTCACTTTGCGTCGCCTGAGCCAGCCAGTATACCTGTAAGGGGGACCAGAAGTCACCGGGAGCACAGCGGGCGGGTAGCAGTTCCGCATACACGCCATGTTGTTCCTGACAGTATTGGAGGTCGTCCAACCATTCCTTAAACTTTGGCGCCCTCCCCCTTCCCCATCTGCAAGCAATCCTCCGCTTAGCGAGGAGTAACGCAATGTCAACAAATTTACGATCCGATTTGGGCACATTCCTGGTATATCCTAGCAGCATCACTATCGGGTCCATAGGGAGAGGGCCAGCAATCATAACTTGGAGGGCGGCATGTACCTGGCTCCAGTAAGTCTGTATTGCTCCACAGTCCCAGGCAAGATGCAGGACACCCGCGCCTTCCATCCGACATCTAGCGCACCTATCATCCGCCGAAAGGCGAAACCTCAACTTTCTGACTGGTGTATAATAATATCTTTGCACAAACTTATAATGAATAATTTTCATTCGGCAACTGGAGAATATTCTAGCCGTGACCGAGCAGCAGTACCTCCACTGTTCATCCGTGAGTGCGACCGGTAGTTCCGATTCCCAGTCAGTCCGTGCTTTAGACAGGACAACCGGGCGCTGCTCACGAACGGCAGCATAGAGTTTAGACACCAAGTGCGTGCCATCCGATACGAGCATGACATGCAACGGTAATACCGTCCCTGGTTCCTCCGGGAAGTTAGGTAGAATATCTTGCATACCCTGTCGGAGGCGGATGTAGTAGAACACCTCCATAGGAGTCGGGGGAGCATTCTGGAACATCTGATCCTTGGTGCGGAACAGTCCATCCTGAAATAGGTCTCCCCACGTATTGAGGTGTATGCGGTGGCACATCGATCGGAAACCTCCCTCCAGTAAGAGTGATAGTCTCGGATGGTATGCCAGAGGCAATGCCGGTGAGTAGAGCATGGGGGCGTCCAGCAGTTTGGTCACTCTCCGCCAGGCATCAATTGCACAGGTCACAGTAGCGGCGGGCGTCTCAACATCCCCAACCAGTCCCATCAGCATGCCCTCGAGCGGGAGTGGATGCACGATCCAGTCCTCCGCAGCGATCTGTGGCATAAAGGGAACGGGACGAATCCAGTGATAAGCATGCTGCGCCTGCGCACTGAGATAGTATACTTCCAAGTCGGGCACATCGAAGCCACCCCTATCATACGGCTGCATCAAGACCGACCAACTAAGGCGTGGTTGTTTACCTCCCCAGAAAAGGCGAAGCAGCTCAGAGCGAAGTCTTTTGAAAAAGTAAGCGCCTGGGTAGTATGGTATGTTTTGAAATAGATATAAGAAGCGTGGGAGGACGACCATCTTGATCAGGGAGGCTCTGCCTGCCATCGAGAGCGGGAGTGCCAGCCAGCGAGTCACATTGTCAGCCAGTCGTGTAATGGCCACACCATAGTTTAAGCGGATAGTGTCCTCCTTAGTAAGCGATACTTCAATCCCCAGATATTTCAAGTCAGAATTGCACCATTCCAAGGGGTAATCCAGCGGAAATCGGGTGACCGAGGCCGTGAGGGGGAAGAACTGCGACTTTTGCCAGTTAATATGTACACCGGATATGCCTCCAAACGCTACAAATTCCCTCAGTAGCGGATTGAGGTTGTCTCGTGGATGGCGCACATATAGGGTGACGTCGTCTGCATAGAGGGAGATGCCAATCTGCCGCTGGTTACAGTTAAAGGCCTTGTCTTTGTGTAACTGTCGTATTCTGCAGGCCAGCGGTTCTATAGCCAGGGCGAATAGTAAGGGCGACAAGGGGCACCCCTGCCTAGTCCCTCTCGTGATCGGCATCTGTGCCGAAAGCACCCCGTTGACGACAACCCTGGCGACTGGGGAAGTGTATAGCAATGTCACCCAGGCAATAAATATCCGGGGGAACCCCATTCTGCCCAAGATAGCCAGCAGATAACCCCACTCCACTGAGTCGAACGCCTTGGTGGCGTCCAGAAACACAGCAGCAACCGGCAATTCGGGTGCAATGGAAGGAATTAGAGAAAATAACGTGCGCAGATTGTGAGATGTGGCTCTCCCCGGGACAAAGCCAGATTGGTCCGGCAGTACAAGAGTAGTCATAAGTAGGGACAGTCTAGTTGCCAACACTTTCGCAAGAATCTTCGCGTCACAGTTCAGCAACGACAGGGGTCTATAGGCATCAGTGTCCGTTGGGTCCTTTCCCGGCTTCAACAGCGAGGTGATCGCCACCTCCCTCATGGATCCCGGCAGTATCCCCACCTCCAGCGATTCCTCGAAGACCTCTTTCAGTACCGGCGCCATGATATCGATGTAACATTTATAGAATTCGGCCGGTAGGCCGTCTAGTCCTGCTGCTTTGCCATTACTGAGGGACATGATCGCTTCTCTAATCTCGTCCAGTTCGAAAGGGCACCCTAAGAATTCCCTGTTACCATCACTTAACCAGCAAAGCGCTATGTCTTCCAGGTAATTACCGAACTCTACCTCACCTTCCTGCTGTGTGGAGTATAGGCGTTTGTAGTGTTGTAGGAAGGTGTCTTGAATCCCCTTAGAGTCCTGATGGATCCTCCCCTCCTTGTCAGAGATTTCTAGGATATGGGAGGCAAAGCGCTGGTGCCTCGTGAGTGCCGCCAGTACCTTCCCCGGTCGGTCCCCCTCGCAATAGCGCCTAGCTGTCCAGTATTTACCCCGGAATTTTACCTCCCTGGCTGCTTCCTCCTCATAGGTCGTAAGTTTAGCTCTGAATCGTGCCGCCAGGTCAGGGCTGGGATTCCCTACCATCTCCGCCTCCAGTGCCCTAAGCTCCCCCTCTAGTGTAGTTAACGTGCGCACTATGCTTCTCAATATTCCACAGCTTTTGGAGATCGTGACTCCCCTCACAGTGACTTTAAAAGCTTCCCAAATGGTTTCGACCTTATCCACAGACCCCTTGTTCCTAGGGAAGAAGGCCTCGATCTCTTCTCCGAGTTCGTGTTTAAAGACAGGGTCCAGTAAGGCCGAGGGGAAAAGCCGCCATGGTGGCCTTACCCTAGTATGCCCTGGCACTTCGAGGACGGTCAGTACCGGGCAATGGTCCGAGTACGTGCGAGGCAGATGTTTCACCTGAACTATCCCCCCATCGAGGCCCCGTGAGACAAAGCAGTAGTCGATCCTTGCCCATGAGCGTGCATGTGTTGTGAAGTGAGTGCCTTCCCTAGCCGCTGGATGTGTGTGCCTCCAACTGTCCACTAGTCCTGCCTCCGTAAGTATCCCCTGAAGAGCGTCTCTGGCCTTCGTGTTGTAATGTCCACTACCGTCCGATCTATCTATCGTGGTACGTAACGATAAGTTGAAGTCCCACCCCCAGACAATGTGC
Organism: Lissotriton vulgaris; assembly: GCF_964263255.1. NCBI lineage: Eukaryota > Metazoa > Chordata > Amphibia > Caudata > Salamandridae > Lissotriton > Lissotriton vulgaris. The sequence continues at coordinate 777,810 of NW_028249865.1, read as the reverse complement.
GTGGCTTCGGTCTCCAACATGTGGCCCCATAATGACAAGAAAAAACCAGGAGTATCGACGTTAGGTGCATAGCAATTCACAAGCATTATCACATCGGTTCCCAGCCTCCCCCAAAGGATGACATACCTCCCCTCCTTATCCACTCGCACACCCAACTTTTGAAATGGTAGCCTCTTATTGACCAATATTACCGTCCCCCTAGAATATGTGGAATAGGAGGAAAACTCTCTCACACATGCCCATCTGCTCGCAAACCTGGGGGCACTCCCCGGGCTAAGGTGGGTTTCCTGGAGCATCGCTATTTGCACATGGTGCCGATCTAGATATGCAAGTACATTTCTGCATTTCCGGGGGTCATTGAGTCCCCGGACATTCCAGGACATTACGGTGACTGTATCCAAAGTATCATCACCTACATGCGTCACCATATCCCTGAATGAAGCCAACAGCTGGTGTTCCAGCTCTCAATCGAAATGTACCAATTGTCAATCTCTCCGCTGCCCAGTTCAGTCTCGCCAAACGAACAACCATATTCACACACATGCTCCCCACAGTACCTGTACTCCTGCCAAAAACGCCATACGCATCAAACTCGCCACTTCCAACAACTAGCAACGCAACACAAGAACAACCCCTCATACTCCATGCACAGCCACCCAACCCTGGCTGTCCATCCCCTCCCCCCTCCCACTGAAGCAACCCAAACTTGCCAGTACCATGACCCCCCCCCCCCCGCCCCAACCCTCGTTGTCAAGAACAATAGAAAAACCATGTGGGGAATTCCCTCTTGGGAACATCAGAGGTACGCACAGAAACACCCCAACTCTCCCCCCCCGACCCGCATGTAACATACGGGAAAGACAGAGAAGGTGGGGTGGTGCCTGGCATGTATCGTCCCTGCAGGTCAAAGCCCTCCCGCCATCCCAGTGTCCCTCATCACCACCCTTCAATCCGGAGGACGGGCAAATGTCCTGGGGCGAGGTCCATCAGTGCAGCGACGGCACAGTAATCAATCGTTCGTGAGGGCTTCATCACTCCGGCCTCCTTCTAGGCCAGCAGTGTACTGTACAAGAAAAAACCTTGACGCCTGTAAGCCTTCCGCTGCCCACATGTCCTCCTGCTGCGACAGACATCCGCTCGATCTCAGCACCACAGTTGCATTGGGATAAGATGTTCAAAAGCCATTTATCGGCCAGCAGTCCCTTCAGGATGCAAGGCAGCCCTCAGTGGTGTCTCCGCAGGTAGTGCAGGGCAGTTCCAGCATCCAAAGCAAACAGTTTCTGAATTAGTATCCGTAGTGTATCCAGGAGCTATCGACCAGACGAGCATAAGCACCCCATCATGAGTCATCTTGCTCGACTGGGTTTCCTGCGGCCTCTTCCTCCTCATCGTTGCGCCTGTCCCTCCTAGTAGCGCGAAGTTTTTTTACGTAGTCCTCAGCCTGCTGCGGGTTCGTAAAGAAGTGCTGTTTGCCCTGATGGGTCACCCTGAGGCGTGCCGGGTATAGAAGGGCGTAGTCTACCTGCATGCCCCTTAGTTTCTTTTTCACATCCAGAAACTTTCTCCTCTGGTCCTGTACCATGGGTGTGAAGTCCGGGTACAAGGAGAACTGCACCCCGTCACAGGTCAAGTTCCGGTTTGTTCGGGCCGCTCTCAGCGCCGCGTCTCTGTCGCGGTAATTGAGTAACCAGGCGATAATGGGACGTGGCTGCGCCCCTGGTTTGGGGACCGGGCCCAGGGAGCGGTGTGCCCGCTCCACAATGAACTGATTAGAGAAGGCCTCCTTCCCTACTGCGGTGATCAGTATGCACTCCACGTAGTCCTCCATCCGTCCGGTGTTGGTGGATTCCGGAACTCCCGTGACGCGTATGTTATTGCGTCTACTCCGCGCCTCCAACTCCTCATTCTTAGCTGCGATTACTCTGAGGACATTATCCATTCGGGTTAGGCGCGATTCGTGAGTGTTGGATGTGTCCTCAGCAGTGGAGATGCGCCGTTCCGCCTCCGTGAGCCGCTCTTCGTGGACTTCTATCTTTTGTGCAACTCCGTCCATTCTGGAAGATAAGCGGTCAACCTTATCTACGATTGTCGCGAAGCCCTGGCACATCTCATCGATAAGCAGTCGCAATTCTGGAGCCACTGGTGTAGGGGCCGCCTCAGCGTTTGATGGTCCTGGGGCACCGTTGGATGCCGTGGTGCCACGCTGCGGTTTTTTGGTGGCTGGGGGCTCAAAAGACAGTTTCGCCTGTTTAGCGTCATTTTTGCCCATGGTGCCCAGTCTGTTGGTGCCAATCGGGGCCGGTAACCGACGAGCAGCTAGTTGGTGGCCCTCCGCCAGTAAAAGGCACTCAAGCCGGCAGCCCACAACGTGACGAATCCCCCCAGGGCAGTAGAAGGCAATGAGCAGGTCGGCAAATTCTCGCCCTAATTATAATGTCCAGGGCGCCTAAGGAGCGTACGCGCTGGCAGCCAGGCCTCAGCACGTCCAAGTAGGCACGAGCAGTCGTAACCGGCTGGGGCACACAGGCAGCGGAGGGCAGTGCAGTGATGTTGGGTCCTCCCTGCCCCTACAATCAATCGTGAGTCCGACCTTCCGGAAGGTCCTCCGGGTCCTTAGTCGCTATGCCTGGTGGCAGCAGTGTCCCCCAGGTAAATCAGGGAGGCTGGTGGGGAAGCGTGGAGCAGGGCCGGGTGCGCCGCTTTCTCCTCCGGCAGGGCCAGGCGAGGTGTGCCGTGTATACCGGGAGTGTCACCCGGTCTCAGAGACAGTGATCCGGCACGCCACTCGTCGCAGCACTGTTAGGGGTGGCAAGACTCACCTCCACCAGCCCCCGAAGATCCGTCTGTCAGTTGCCCGCCTCTCAGGCCGTGGTCGGAGCTTTCGAGGCCTAGCAGCCTCGTGGGGAGCCGCGGCCTCGCATAGGCCAGTGTCCGGTGCGCCGCTGCAGCCCTCCGTGGTGTCTTCTCCCGGCGGACGCTCACCGCGCCGTATCTCGGGCGCCGGACCTCCGATCCTCACCAAAGGTGGGCAGAACCAGCAGCACTGGTATTTCCACACTCGGTGCGAGTTTCAGGCTTCAACTCACAGGGGAAGCATATATTTGCAGGATGTTTCTGGCCAGGCAGCCAGAGCCTCACAGAAGTGCGGCCATTAGCGTGTGCGCCCTCTAGCGCCCCCAAGCAACTCCATATTGTTACATTCCATCTAATGTAAGCTTGCAACTCATCTCTAGGAATCGTTCTGTACGAGTCAATTGTTCTGCTCATATTTGCAATTCCTACTACCAATGCTTTGTTGCTTGAGTTACTTCTCGTGGAACGCGGAGGATATGGTTCGATGGCATATATGAACATCGTCTGAAACGCCCACAAAGAACCATTGTAGCTAAATGGTAAGACCAAGTATGGGATACCTTTATCCGTCGTATGTGGCATAAGACCACACACCCAACAATTTGTTGTGTTCACTACTAATTGGTGTTGGTGCAAAAGCTGGATGAAAGAGTTATTGATAAACTCCAATCTTCTAGTGGACTCATGCTCAGGCAGAGGGTTAAAAGAATGCGAAGAAACAGTAGGAGGAGGTATGGGCTGTGTAGTGGATGCAAAGGTCACTTGAAAAGAGAATAAAACATATCCTATCAAAAACATCATTACACTAAGCAACATGAAAATGCATATTATCAAAAATCTTTTCTTTGTCATTATTGTACACATTCTGGCTTTAAAGTTCATTTGTTTGGCAGGTCTCTTCATCTCGAAAAACCCCATCCTCTCTAAATGGCTGCCCGCGGCGGTAGGGTGTTCCATGCTAAAGAATGCTTCTGTCAGTCCAGGGCAACTCCCTTAGACCAACCAGAACTGTCGACCTATCGTCTCCAGCTACACTCCAAAGACTTAAACAACCGCGACCCTAGCAGCCGAACCCGGATGGCAGTTCGAAAAACTAAAATAAGCAAGTTTCTCAGACGAGAGAGCTGCACAATCAAAAAATAAAAAAAGAATTTTTATTTGTCCATAGTTCTCGGCCTCAGATTATAGCGGTTCTTTCCAGGTACTGTCTGGTTCTGAAACAAAAGTTCAGGCTTTGTAATCTTCAATCGACTTGACGGTGGCACAGCTTCTTGCAGAATAATGTCGCTTTCTTGTTCAGAAAATGTTCCTTTTACACATGCATCGCTAAAATGCAGAAAACGAAGCACACTCTCAGTCTCAGAATCAGCGATACTCTCCTGGATCCTACGGTCGTACGGGAGAGGCAGTGGGACCCTCTTACAGTGCACGCCGTGGACCCAGTGCTTTTTCCCTTCTACTCGAACAGCTGATCTCGTTGACAGAAGAACAAGGTGAGGTCCGGTCCAACGGGGTTGGTCATTCTTTGTCCGCTGGAAGTTCCGGATCAGCACCCATGATCTAGGATCAATAGGATGTCCTGGAGCTTCAGAGACCGGAGGCAGAGTATCATAGACCTGTTGGTGTAAAACACGCAATTTAGCCGTCAATTTGTACAAATAATCAAGCAGTACAGGATGTTCGAGTTCACTATATTTTTTCGGCCTTGGCACTCCCCATATATTGGCCGGACGGGCAAACACAATCTCATAGGGACTAAGTCCCACTCGCGAGTGAATAGTCATTCTCGTTGACAGGAGTGCTAAAGTCAAAGCGTCAGGCCATTTAAGACCAGAACTCGCTTGAATCTTTGCCAACTTCAATTTCAATGTGCCATTATAGCATTCTACTAATCCAGCTGATTGGGGGTGATTTGCAGCGAGGAATTTCTGTTGAATGCCTAGCTCCTCACATACTTTCTTCATCACTCGACCCCCAAACTCACTTCCATTGTCACTCCAGACCACTCTTGGCATTCCAAACCTAGGAAAGAATTCCTTGACAAGGGCTTTAGCTGTGGATATGGCAGTATTGTCCTTTAAAGGATATGCTTCCACCCATCTCGAAAAGGCTCAAACAACAACCAGTATGTATTTTAGATTGTTGCTCCTTTCCATATGAATAAAATCTAGCTGCAAAACCTCAAACGGATACGTTGGAGGAGCAAAATGACCAGCTGGAGTTGGAGTTCCCCTACCAGGATTGTATTTCAGACACACCATACAGTTTTTCACCAAATTCTCTGCACATTTTGGAATTCCCGCATTCTGCCATACTGGAGCTAACAAAATACAAATCCCTTTCACACTAATATGTGCCATTCCATGAGCCATCGTCACCACTGCAAGCACATACGCATCGGGTAACAACCATCTCTGATGCTCTGACAAATCAACCCAACAACCATTCAAATCCAATCTACCCTTACTTTCTCTCCATTCATTCAACTCTTTCTCTGTAGCTTCAGCTTGAATGGATTTCACGCTCTCAATCATATCTTCACACATTCCAACATCACCAACCCATCTTGCAGGGCCTGCTACATACATTCGATTCGTTACATCTTTTGCTGTTTCTTTTGCGATCTCATCAGCAAATGCATTACCACGACCAACATCATCAGTAACCTTTTTGTGTGCACTGCATTTCACAATCGCAACTTGTAACGGTAAGGTCATTGACTCAAGAAGCTCATTAACCAATTGTCCATGCTGGATCTTCGTCCCATGCGAAGTTAAAAATCCACGTTCACGCCACAAACGTCCAAAGCTATGATCCATGCCAAAAGCGTATTGGCTGTCAGTATATATGGTCACTCTCATACCTTTCGACAACACGCACGCTCTCGTAAGTGCAATCAATTCTGCTGCTTGTGCTGAATTGTGTGGGATACGTGCAGTTTCAACAATCGTATGCAAAGTCGTAACAGCATATGCCGCAGTCGTATCACCATTCGGCAACTTAAAGCACGAACCATCAACCCACAAAGTACCATCACATTCAGGAAGAGGAGTATCTCGTAAATCTATTCTCCCTTTCGTTTCCTCTTCAGTTCTCAGAAAACAGTCATGCTGTTCTTCACTATCATCATCTGTCTCAACTGAAATCGGCAACAACGTGGCTGGATTCAACGTGTTGCATCGTTTAATGTGCACATGACTCGCTAACAACGTCAACTCATAACCTGACAACCGAGCACTAGTTAAATGCTGTGTCTTCGTACGATTCAACAAGGTATCCACTGCATGTGGAACCATGACCACTAACGTATTGTCCAAAACCAAACCAACAGACTGTCGAATTGAAACAGCCGCTGCCGCCGTAGCTCTCAAGCAACTCGGCAACGCTCTAGCTACCGGATCTAAAGTCGACAAAAACTACGCACATGGACGTTGCTTATCGCCAAACTGTTGAGTCAAGACTGACAATGCACATCCCTCTCTCTCGTGGACATACAATGTGAAAGGCTTACTGTAGTCGGGAGTACCCAACACAGGAGCCGAACACAACGTATTGCGTAATTCGGAAAAGCTCGTTTGACATTCGTCAGTCCAAGGAATAGGATTTGGAGCATCCTTAACAGTAAGAGCTATCAAAGGCTTCGCTAACAGAGAAAAAATAGGAATCCACTGTCTACAGTACGAAGTAATACCCAAAAACGCACGCACTTCTCTCTGTGTCGTAGGCACACTCATTTTCGCAATAGCTTGAATTCTTTCTGGGGTCAGTTTCCTTCCCTCCTTCGATAAGAGGTGACCTAAGTAGGTTACTTCTTGTCAACAAAATTGCAACTTCGAGAGAGAAACTTTGTTATGACAATCAGACAAGTGATGTAGTAATGACAAAGTGGCTTCCCTGCAAATCTCCTCAGTGTCAGCGGCGACTAGTAAATCATCTACGTATTGGATAAGAGCTGCACCATCAGGTAAAGTCAACAGATCAAGTTGTGTCTTCAGAGCTTGACTATAGATCGATGGACTCTTGCAATAGCCTTGAGGAGCGCGTTTAAAGCGAAAACTGCGACCTCCTAAAGAGAATCCAAAAATGTCCCTACTCTCCATGGCAATCGGGATGCTGAAGAAAGCATTCTTCAAGTCAGTCACCAAAAACCATGTAGCAGTAGCTGAAACCAGAGTCAACAAGGCCGTAATGTCAGGCACAACTGGAAATTGTGGAACAACAATCTTGTTCACTTCGCGAAGATCGATGACAAACCTATATACAGGAGGCTGTGAAGGATCAGTTCTCTTCAAAACAGGCAAAATAGGACTATTGCACACATTACCTCTCGTTTCCTCGATGACACCCTTTTCGATCAGATCATAAATAATCGCTAAAAGTGCACGCCCACCATCGCTCGAGATACTATATTGTGGAATGCGCGGTAACTTAGCATTCGCCTTCAGTGTCACAACATATGGAGGAATGTCCAATAGACCCACATCATTCGGACCAGTAGCCCACAATGAATCTGGTAAGAGAGACAATTCAGATGGAAGACAATCTTTCGACACGTACATCGGAGAAATCACTCTCTTGCCTAAAGTAAGATGTACTCCTGATGGAGAACAATACAATGTCGCATACAATCTCTTCAATAAATCCAATCCCAACAAATTCTCATTACAACCTGTAGTCAAAAGAAGGGGTGCTTCGATCTTACGAGGACCAACAGAAAGAGACAAAGGAGCAGAAATCGGATTCGTAACGGGGCGCCAGAAAACCCTACACAAACATTATAAAGCCAGACAAAGGTGCGCCAGGGAGTTTAGAATGCATAATAGAACTCTTTGTAGCACCAGTATCCAACAGAAAAGGTTCTGACACACCTGATGTAATCACTTCAACATAAGGTCCACTCTGATCTACTGGAACTGAAACAACTCCCTCTCTTTGTCCATGGCTGTCCTAACAATCATTACCATTCGCTTCATCACCTTCAACATAGTAATCGTCCATATAGTACTGTGCTGTCCTACCAGACGAACTCTGCTGTTGATCAAAACTATTCATTGAGTTCTGCGGTGGCAAAGGACGTACATTCTGTCCGCGACCTCTACCTCTAGGCACTTGTTGAGCACCTCTACCTCTCACACCAGAAACACCATTTGTGCGTTGTAACAAAACCAGACAACTATTCTTGTAATGACCCTCTTCTTTGCAATACGCACACTGAATAGGCCCATACAGAAAACGCTGTTGAGAAGGCTCGTTTCTTTGCGAGTTTCTCGAATACTGCTGAGGTTGCTGATAATCGCGCTGACTAGTAATACGGGGTGGATAAGCTTGCTGTAGAAGAACTTTAGTCTTCAATTTCTTAGTCTTCTTATCCACTTTCTCTAACTCAGTCAGTCAGTCAGTCAAAATACACTTTATTCGATTTTTGTTAAAATCATAAAAGGCAAGGATAATACATACATTTAAAACATTTTAAAAATACCCACAATACATTTATTTTACACATCATCCTCAAAAAAGTAAATTATTTAAACACCATAATATGTTAAGAGAGAGTTCAAATTAATATATTGGTACACTTTTAGTTTAAGATAATGCAGTTCTAGGGATTCTTTTGTTTCTTCCTCTATAAGCGGCTGTAAGAAAACTTGCAACACAAAAAGTGACATGTGCATCTGGTAACCATTGAAGGAAAAGTAAGGCCGGTCTCACTTGTATAAAGCCCATAGTTTTCAGGAGAGGTATTAGATATTTTCCCCTCTCCATATTGTATAGCCCACAAAAAAACATGAAATGGAGAGTGTCCTGATTAGAAAACTGGTCGCACTCACAGGGTGGTGCATGCTCTGGTTTTCCCCACACAGGAAAACGACCTAGTGAGTAGTGGATCAGGTTCATTCTAAATCTGGTTAATAAAAATCTATGCAAGGGTTTGGTGACAAATTGCAAGTATGGTTCCATAGAGGGGGAAGAGGATAAGACCAAATGTGCTCTTACTAATGGTTTGTTGACTTCAAGCTCCTCTCTCTCTAGACGTGCCCTCCCCTGGAATTCCTTCTTAATCCATGCAATGTCCGCTTTCCTAATATTTGAAGGTGTTGTATATAGGTCGGGTCTCCCGAGGGCAGTGAATGATGACTTTATGTATTTCAGCCATAATATTTTCATTGCCCCCTCCCTTGCAATCACATCTTTAAGAATATTGTGATTTAAAGACAACTCTGTATTTAACCAGGTATTAGCCCAGAAAAGTAAAGGAGCCAATTTCAGTCCATCTGTGATGTAGGGTAGGCCAACTTCCTCATGTATAGAGTAGATAGGTGTAGAAATTGGGACCGATAAAATTCCTCTAATAAGCTTATTTTCTACCCTCTGAATACTATCCAAGTTAACGTACCCCCACAGAGCTGCACCATATGAAGCAATGGAAACGCATTTGCTTTTATAAACTTTTAATACAGCCTCCATTGGTTTGGCCCCTAATCTTTTCGTGAAGGCCATCAGGGCTGCTGTGGACCGAGCTAAAGAAATATTCTTGGCCTTAATCTGCGGGACCCAGGAGCCTTTCTCATCAAACAGGACCCCTAAGTATGGAAAGACAGGGACCCTGGAGAGAACCTCACCCTTACAAGTAAAAGTTTTTGTGTGTAATTTGTTTTTCTGTGGGCCCACAATCATTGTATGTGATTTGGTTATGTTGATCTTTAGGTCTAAGTTACCCATGAAAGAGCCAAATAGCTCCAAAAGAGTCTGTAGACCAATCCCCGTACGGGCGATGAGAACGGCATCGTCCGCATAGAGGAGAGCCGGAATCTGCTTCCCACCTACCCGAGGGACATCTGCATTGCCTGCTAACAAGGACTTCCCCAAGCCATTTATATAAATAGTAAATAGAAGAGGGGCCAAGATGCAACCTTGGCGTACCCCTTTCTTTGACCTGAAGCTGTCTGAGCATCGCCCTTCCCTAGAAACCCGGACCTTCGCAGAGAGCCCCTGGTGCAAACTTGCTATGAGTGCCACCAGGGAATCCTCAATGCCAAGCTCGAGGAGTATGGACCAGAGCTTGGACCTATTAACCAGGTCGAAAGCCGAGGAGAGGTCCATAAAGGCTAAATATAGTGAGCCCTCCCCGGCCACCGTGTACTTAGATATTAGGAGATGTAGGTTTGAGCATTGCTCCAGGGTACCCCGTTTCTCCCTGAAGCCGTATTGTATCTCTGCGAGGCCCCCACAAAGCTCCAGGTTTGCTCTCAATTTAGTTAATAGTACTCTGCCCAAGATCTTAAAGGCAGAGTCTATTAAAGAAATTGGTCAGTAGCATCCCGGATCCTCCCTATCTCCTTTTTTAAAAATGGGCACTATGACAGATGTTGCCTAAGTATCTGGGAAGCATCCATCATTTGTCGCCCTGAACACATTGGTGAGGACTTTGGACCAGGTAGTTGGGGCATATCTAAAAAAGTCTACCGGGACTCCATCTGGTCCCGGAGCCTTATTTTTGGTAGAGTCCATTATAGCTTTGTACACCTCCTCCTCGTTAAACTCTACTGCCGATAGCCCCAAACCTAACCCCATGCCATTTTCATCCGCAATGTCATTACTACCATATATATTTTTAAAATGGTTAACCCATTTCTCATCACTGATGATGCAATCGGAGATTGTGTTAATCTCCCCCGAGAAGAATTGGTTATTTATAATGTCCCAGAATCTCCTACTATTACGTAGAACATCCACATCAAGTAGGTCATTCCAGGCATTATTTTTTATTGTATTTTTTCTTGTTTTAATAACCAATTTATAATCCCGTCTTAATATGGAGATTAAAGTTTTATCCCTCGGCTTTGTTTTAAGTGCATTTTTCAGGTCTCTATGGGCTCTAGAACAGTTGATATCAAACCATTTATGGGGCTTAAGTGGCAGTCGGGATTGGGGAACTGTGAGTTCTTTAGCTGTTTGCGAGCAAATAAAATTGAAGGCTAAAATAATTTCACTATTGGTGGCATTTTGGTCTAGACAGATACACATGGGTTCCTCTATCTTTGGAAGCAGGGATGCCATAAAGGTTTCCTGGACCACCTTGCCCCACTTGAGCCGTCTGCCCTGATCACTGGGCACGGTCGATGTGCAAGCCCTAGGAAGACCCAGGTGTTTGCTCCATAAGTCACTCCAGTGAATCTGAGCGGACACTGGGTTGTGGTCACTATGTGGTGAGGCAATTACCTCGTATTTTTTCACCTTAGAGGTTAGACCCTGAGAAATGAAAATAAAATCTATCACAGACCCACTTTCTGAGCCTTTGTAAGTGGGCAACAGTTCGCCACTTCCTGTACTGTGGGGTTCAAACATGTTAAGGCTGGCAAGAAAAAATTCAAGCGCCTCCCCCGCTTTGGTGTGAGCAAAATGTAGGTTACCACTGTGGGTCTGACCCTCCTGATTGCCTAAGTTACAATTTAAAACACATTTGTGAGTGTTAAAATCGCCTAATATTATAAGTTCGAAATTAGTGCGTGTTTTTTTACTGTAGTAATTGAGGACGTTTTCCAGGTGGTCCACGTGGGCTGTGTCTGTTTGTCTGACCCATGAATTATAAAAATGTATTACCACAAGGATGCGACCTGGTGAAATAGTCCACTCTATGATTAAAATATTTGGGGAACCAGACTCTAGTTGCCTAAACGTCCCTGCCAATTTAAGAGAAAAAAGCAGAACTAACCCACCTTTGGCTCTTCCTGCTCTACTTGGTATTGCCGGTATAGTAAAACTTGAAAAGCCATCTTACCAGAAAGTTGGTGAAGTATCCCATGTTTCTTGAAGTGCAATTACATGGTTACTAGTTAGAAAATCTATCCATGTGGGGTCTAGTCTTTTGGCTTGGGTGCCCGCCACATTCCAACTAAGGAACTGACAAGGGGTGAGTTCCCCCTCCCCTAGTGAGACTAATGACGGTGGCTGAATAGGTGTTGGTTGTCAGTCATTTTCGTCTAAGTCCACTAAGGGGGTAAAACTATTTGCCAGAACCAGATTGGAATGCGGGCTTTCAGTAATGTGTCTTTCTTGTTGTCGTCTAAGGGGTATCGTTTGCCATGAGGTACCACCCTTACCAGACTTCGGGAATGAATGTAACTGTGTACTTAGAGGAAAATTGCCTTTGTGGGGTGGGTAGAAGAAACCTAGTGGGACTGGTCTAATAATGTCATCTTCTTGAATCTCTGATCCATCCCAAAGGAGTCTATCTACACATTGTATGCTATCAAAATTTACCACCACACAGTCACCCCTCACAGATTTTGGTCGGCGGCCCACCCATCCCAACCTTCTTGCAAAGATGACACTGTTTGAAATATTTATACCCCCACAGCTATAGTTTACGCACCATTCTTTTGCCTTTTCAATTAAGCTATTGGTGGATTCTACTTCCCCCTCAGTTAGTGGTGGTACCCCTACAAAAACCGCTACAAAAGGTACAACAGCGGGGGGGAGATGTAAATGTGCTTTAGAGTATACAATTGTTTTTGGCTCTGCAACTTTATTGGATATAACTGAAGAAGGTTGTGCGGTGCCTACTTTGCAGTTCTTTTCACCCATACTCCTCCCTGTTCCCTGTACGGTCATAGATCTATTTGTTGGGATAGTCAACAGAGGTTTAGGGGCAGATTGAGTACCACCCCTAGGTCCCATGGATGTCGGTAGTTGTGAGGGAGCAGGTGTCTCAAGTTTCTTAACTAGGTTATCAATAAGTACGCATTTCTTTAATAACCCTTCCAAACATGTGTTCATGGTATCGACAATGTCCTTAGCAATGCCCACTAAGAGGGGTTCAATCCATTCCTCAAAGAGGGCTTCAAGGTGTTCTTTAAGTATGTCCTCTGTAATATATTTATTGGTGGGAACCCATCTCCTTTCTTCCTCTTTCTAGATGTCGGTTTAGTTTGAGTGGCCGGGTTAGTTGACAGGGTGGGTGGAGTAGGTGGGTTCGCTGGTATACTACTAACTTGTGAATCTGTTTGCCCAGATGTTAATGGTGGTTTTAATATAATTATTTCAGGTTCCAAGGGGGCGCCTTGATAGGGATTAGTTTCTGGGGATGATGGAACAGTCACTTAGAAACCGCACAACAGGAACTGGGATTACATCTCTTTAGATAGGGCCCCCACTGCAGATGTCAAATAGGAAATAATATTTTCAGAATGTATAGCCACCTTCGGTTTTTTACCCCCAGCATCAGTACAGGTAGTGTTTTTGTGCTTACCCATGTTCTGGTCGGATGCAAAGGGGGTGGCCCCGCCCTGCCTCTTCCTGCCGATGACTGACGAAGACTGACCCGCCCTTGTCCCGGGCTTCTCCCGGCGCCGCCCGCGCGCGTCCCTCGTGGCGGGCTAAGCACCGTTGTTTTGTAGCGCCTCCGGGCGCTGTTGGGCGTGTCACAAGTGCGACGCCGGTGCACCTGGGGGTTGTAGTCCGCTAGCCGTTGCCCTCACGGCGCGGTGGCGGACCTTCCTGCAATGTGGCCAGGCGCTGGTGTACACACGCTCCCTGAAGCTCTCGAAGCCGTTTCCCTCACGGCTGTGTCCCCCGCAGAGCCCAGCAAGCCCCGCTGTTTTGTAGCGCCTCCGGGCGCTGTTGGGCGTGTCACAAGTGCGACACCGGGGCACCTGGGGGTTGTAGTCCGCTAGCCGTTGCCCTCACGGCGCGGTGGCGGACCTTCCTGCAATGTGGCCAGGCGCTGGTGTACACACGCTCCCTGAAGCTCTGGAAGCCGTTTCTCTCACGGCTGTGTCCCCCGCAGAGCCCAGCAAGCTCCGCTGTTTTGTAGCGCCTCCGGGCGCTGTTGGGCGTGTCACAAGTGCGACGCCGGGGCACCTGGGGGTTGTAGTCCGCTAGCCGTTGCCCTCACGGCGCGGTGGCGGACCTTCCTGCAATGTGGCCAGGCGCTGGTGTACACACGCTCCCTGAAGCTCTGGAAGCCGTTTCCCTCACGGCTGTGTCCCCCGCAGAGCCCAGCAAGCCCCGCTGTTTTGTAGCGCCTCCGGGCGCTGTTGGGCGTGTCACAAGTGCGACGCCGGGGCACCAGGGGGTTGTAGTCCGCTAGCCGTTGCCCTCACGGCGCGGTGGCGGACCTTCCTGCAATGTGGCCAGGCGCTGGTGTACACACGCTCCCTGAAGCTCTGGAAGCCGTTTCCCTCATGGCTGTGTCCCCCGCAGAGCCCAGCAAGCCCCGCTGTTGTGTAGCGCCTCCGGGCGCTGTTGGGCGTGTCACAAGTGCGACGCCGGGGTACCTGGGGGTTGTAGTCCGCTAGCCGTTGCCCTCACGGCGCGGTGGCGGACCTTCCTGCAATGTGGCCAGGCGCTGGTGTACACACGCTCCCTGAAGCTCTGGAAGCCATTTCCCTCACGGCTGTGTCCCTTCTTTGCGAGTTTCTCGAATACTGCTGAGGTTGCTGATAATCGCGCTGACTAGGAATACGGGGTGGATAAGCTTGCTGTAGAAGAACTTTAGTCTTCAATTTCTTAGTCTTCTTATCCACTTTCTCTAACTCATTTTTGCGCCTATTTTCATAGTACTGGGCGGTAGCCAAAATTTGGTCTGATGTGGAAACAGCCCAAACACTTTCAGAATCCTTCAACTTATTGCACAATTCAGGAAGCAAATTATGTACAAACTTGTCAACAAACAATCTCTGACCACCCTCGGTAGCCATATCCTGACCACTAATATCTACAAAGGTCTCTTCGAACCTTGTGAAAAAGTCAGACACCGTTTTGTCTTTCTTCTGCTTACATGCAGACAACTTGTCCCAATTGACACGCAATTCGGGCATTAATGTCTTCATATACGTAATAATTTTCTGAGGAAGCTCAGTAATCAAATCCTCAGGCTTAGCACCGCCTACTTGTCTATTGTCGGCGTCCCTAAGATTAACCCATGTATCACCTAATTCATCCGCATGATCCGCATGATGAATCTTACTCCAAATAGGTTGTGGAACAACAGTACCAAACAACATGTCGATGTCTGCCAAATTCATAATACATGAACTCACAGTTTGAGTCAACTCTTTATAGTACCCTGCTGGATTTTTGCGTGGATCAGGCTAAGACTGCTTAATAGCTAAGACTTCAGCACGTTTCCATGGAACATGTACCCAAACACGCTGAAAATGAGCCGGTACAGCTGGCGGATTATTACCTGGACCAGCAGCCACTTCCTCCTTCCACACCGGAGGAACTTCCCTCATCGGATATTGTCGTGCCTTTCTCCCAACTGAAGAATCAGACTCAAACAACCATCGAGAAGGAGACTCACTCCTAAATGACAACAACGTCGCAACCGCTTTCTCAACAGCAGATGAACTTACAATCGTTCCCTTCGCAAATTCGGAACGTAAACTATACAGCTTATCAGGAGCTTGTCCTACTTCCTCATCCCATTTCTCAACAAGAAAAGCACACATCATGTCAAAGACGTACCGTTGCTTCGGTGCTTCCCATTGAAGGAAAACCTGCATAACACCCTCAAGATCATATCGCGTATCGTACATAATCCATTTACGTGCCATATGGTCCAAAATCGTACACTCATCCATATTCGGCAACTGACTACGTGACTGTCTACGCTCGATGACAGGGGACATACCCAACTGTCCCAACAAAGGAGAAAAGAAACCAGTAACTGCAGTTGTCATTCGTTGTCTAGCAGAAGGAGAATGTGAAAGAATAAGAGGAGACGGATCAGTAGCAGAAGAATTTAAAGTCGGAATGGAGGAAACATTAAGAACAGGCGTAGAAGTAGCAGACGAAGGAGGCAAAGGTCGCGGCCCCTGAGGAGGCTGCGCCAAAGGAAGAGTAGCCAACGGAAAAAGAGCTGGCTGTGGTGGAATCACAGGTGGCACAACAACTGGGGGTTGTGCAATCAACACCGGTGGCGGTGGTGCCGTAGCACTCTGTGCATAGGGAGGTGGTGAACTCAAGAGATGCGACATTAAAGGATCTTTCTCAAGATCTTCCCTTCCTTCCTGCTCTTTACACGGCAAAACTGGGTAGCATCTATCTACCGCTAACTTCTTCACCCTAAGCATTTGTTCGCTTTCCTGCTCTTCCTCATTATCCCTAAACGCAACCGCTGCTTGTACCATGGACATACCTCGTTCTCGTTTATTTTTCTTCGCTAATTTCATTTCTCTCTGTTTGGCTTCTTTGCGCCATGTGCGAAAAGAGTCAAACATTGCCGGCCGGGCTTTCTTCTTAAAAAGTCTAACCTCTAAATTATCCAAAATCTCCGTGTCGAAACTACCATTTTGGGCCATTTTAAAACACCATCTTTCCTGGTGTATCGGATCCATACTTCATTATATGCGAAAGGGCCTACCCCATGTTTCACATAGAGTTCATAGGTTGGAGCTCCAATCGGAGGAACCGGACACGAGTCCTCCAATCGGGAATCCTTATTACAACCAAAACAAAACATATTTCCAAGTCTGCTAAGACCAGGCATCTACGCTCTCAAGTCTAGCTTCAAACTTCAAAGGATTATCGAAGACGATAGTCTCGCGAATACACGAGTCCTTCGGCTTTGGGATTTGCAAATTCCAAATCAAAGTGATCCTAGAAGGATACCAAAACTAAGAACCAAACTAAGGACTGGGAGACGCTCCACTCATACTTAACTGAAGGTATCGATGACGTCACCAGAAGACTCGTCTACCGTTTCGCTCTACCAATCATCAAGGGTCCAAAACAGGGCGATAGTCAGGGCAGCAGTCCTTCGTAGCCGTCGGGAAGCGGGGAACCTCGCAGTAAAGACTTTCGGACCACGTCGACATACAGGGGTCGATGAAGTGGCTGGCCTTCCTCCAGAATTTTCACACGAAGCTCCTCACAAACCTCTGGCTTGGACCGGTATCGCTGAAATCGCCCCACGTTGGAAGCGCCAACTGAAGTACTGGGTTTTAAGAACCCAGCGGTGCCAGGGTACACACCCGAAGACTTCGAGTCCTTCCTGTTTCAGACTACAGAAACACAGAGTCTTCTAGGTGAAGTCAAAGATCGTATTTATTGGCTGCAGCCAGTAACAGGTATCCTAGAAGTACAACAAGGTGTATGTTCTCAGAATACTGCTCAATCTTCTCTTTTATACAAAATATTATGCTTTAGGCAAACATTCCTTATTTTACAGTTGACCATTCACATATTTCCACTACAAAGAAAAAGCAGAGTCATGATGACAAGCCCATATTTCAGTTTGTTCAACCCATAATCAACTATCAGGCAAGACCCAGTATTTCCATCAGATATCGACGGACCCCTAATAAAAACGGGCACCTCCTCATCGTAAAGCAAGTCATAAAGAAAGAAACAGGGACAGGTGTGTGTGAGATTAGACATAGCCGGTGTGTGATGAAAAGGTTTATGACATGTGTGCTTCGATGCTAATCTCATTCGGCCACTGGGAAAGGAACTGGCGGAACAGGTTTGGCTTCAGGCAGTGGACTCAGCTCGCCCAGGTCACAGAGGAGTCAGCGAAGGTATACGTGTCCTTCTGACTCGATCTCGGCTTTAGTCATTGTGCCTAGGTGAGGGCAATCACAAAATGGCTGCCGTTCACAAAATGGAACCCGAGGGTTCAAGACAGAAATATCGATTTCGAGGTGACTTCGTCACTCGAATATGACGGAAATGCTTGTGCATAGTATCTCAATCATTACCGGTCTGCTAATACCAAAATCGTCATGATACGTGTGAGAAGTTGGCCCGATATGCAACGTTCGCTATTCTAGCGACCGCTATGTATCGTTCCAACGACCCTTATGGTGTTTGGTTGTAAGTCAACCTATAGACCAGCTATCCTAGTAGCGTGGATACGAGCAGTCTAAGGCTAAAGACTCGAGAGGGCGCGTTAAGCCAGCTGTTTACCACACATGTACCCCTTGAACACCCAGTGAAAGGACACCACACAAGTGTTATGAAAATAAACAGTATATTTATTAAGAATCACAACAGCCCTGTACTCTTTATGAGGACAGGGTACTAAGCACAACCAAATCTCTTTAGCAAATACTTCAAGTGCACGTTTAAAGACAAGTGTCCGAGGACACGGAAAGGTTAAGGCAAGTCGGAAGCGAGGGACTCGGGACCCTAGAGTAAGGAGGCTATGCAGGCACCGAAATGCCGAGTTACCTAGCCACGAGGGCTGCGGCTGCAAGTCTTACAGGCGTCGGGGTCTTCGCTGACGAGCCAGGAGCCGGAAGAAAAGGAGTTGCTGGCCGGCGACCAGTGGTGTATAGTTCGTAGAGATTGATGAAACCTGAAAGCAGAGGGGACCAAGTTCGTACTACTAGCCAGTAGTCAGAGGGTACCAGGAAGGCACCGGTTGGCCGTCACCTCGACCAGGTGAGTGGGCGACGCTCGGCTCTGCAGTCTCACGGACCAGGAGGCGTTGTCGGCGACCACGGTGGAGGTGCGAGCTGTCCCACGACGGATGTCGCTGTCGGCGTCTTGGGTGGACCAGGAGGGTCCGGGGTGCTTCTCGGAAAGATGGAAGCAAGGGCCAGTCTGGAGCAACCAGACCGGCAGTGTTGATTCTTGGTCGTCGTCACGGAAGGGCACAAGCCAGCGGCAAGTGACCAGACAACGTGCTGAGCAGCGAGCAGAAGGGCCCCACGCAGATCGTGGAGATGCTGGGAGACTGCACTTCGGTGCTGGAGCGGCTCAGGGTCGGGGCTTCTCGGACCCCAGAGCACTCACCAGAGAGTTACCTCGATGGTCGTGCTGGTTTTAAGAGCGTGCAGGTTCTGATGATGGCCGGTCCCTCGAGGTCTCGTCGCACCCACAGATCACAGCTGAGCTGATGACGTGGGTAGAGGTCAGAGGTGCCAGGGAAGCCGGTTCTCGTCGAGCTGGGCCGTCGGATTCCTTGAGGAAGGACTTACAGCAAACCGCAGAGTTCTTAGATGGTGCCCGCTGATGCAGGGTGACTACTCCTTAGCCACAAGGGAGAAATCTTAAGAAGAGTCTTGAAGTCCTTTCGTAGAAAGTATTCTTGATTCAAAGATGATCTAATTTGGAAGGGTCCCCGCTCCGGCCTTTATCCTAAAGAAAGGGGTGGGTACATGACTAGGTCCTGCCCTAAGGGTGGGACCAGGAAGGGGGGTAGTTACACCCCTCTCCCCTGCCGGATTTTCCCCAGGCCAGGGCTGTCGCCCCTGGAACTGGTTCTAACCGGCAGATGCGTAGTGAGCACCGGGGTGCCACTCCGCAGTCACCTTCTCGCAAAAGCCCTACCTACCCAGAATACACAAACCCTGTCTGGGACGGTGCGAACACCGCCCTTGACAGGAAACCCTTTGTCCAAGTGCTCCTCGCTGGAAGGACTCCCAGCAGCAGGAGGTCAGACTTGTGTCTGTGGTGGCAGCATCCATTTTGTGGAGCTGAGGCCTTCGTTAACTTTAACCGGGGTTCACAGTTACGTACATGTCGTGTCCCTCTAGAAGGGCGGAATGCTAACCTCGTCGCCAGAGGTGGTGAGAGGGCAGCATCCCGATTCGTATGACACCTTACTCGACATGTCTTGATAACGCGACACCGGAGTTACCGATGTGGTACGCGTTATCATGGAACAGCCATTGGGTCTCGATTCCGCAAGCTGCAACCGGGCTCGGCTCGGGCCAGAGCTTAGTTCACGCGAGCCCATGCACTCTGCCTTCAGGATTGTCAAGGCCTGCCATAGGAGTGACTGATAGGAACTCGGGTGTCCATTGGAGGGTTAGATATAGGGCTACTATATCTACAGCAAAGGGTGATTACACGACTTTGCCCCAGCTGTCATGCAGCCAGTTGTGTCAAATTTAGGAGGCCAGCCAGGGGTGGCATAATACATGCTGCAGCCCCTGGCGGCCCTGGGTACACCTATGCCCTGCGTTACGGGGTCTGATAAGGTGGCCCAGTACCAATTAGAAATGCACCTAGGGTACATGGAATCCATTTTAAAGAGAGAGCAGTGGGCCTGGGGTCCTGATTGGCAGGATCCCAGGTCGACTATGTCCAAAACCAGCTAAAACACAGGGCAAAAAGTTGGGGGCAACCATAGTCAGGATGTACCTTCCTACACAACCCCCCCCCAAACGAAAGGAGATAAGGCTATCCTTGTCCAGGTAAGCCTCTATTACCTAAGTGGCCATATAAGGAAGGACCAGCTCTGGCTTGGTTTCCCCCTGTGTCATGGTCCACTAGGCAACCCCTCACCCTAAGGGTATCTGAGGGTCTCCACCATAGGGAATCTCTGTCTCTGGTGTGTCTTGGGAAAGAAGAAGGCTGATGCTGGGATGGAGTACTGAAGTGAGGCTCCTCTACCTTTGGGCTCATCTTCCTCCAATCACCATTCATCATGTGCGCCTTTCTTTCTTTAGCTGAGATGCACTGAGCTCTCAGGGTCAGCCTCTGGCTACCTAAAGCTGGAGGCTGAGTCCCTCTGTTTGGCTTACTGGGGGGACAGGTCAGGTCTGGGGTTTTTCGGCCCCATGTTTGGCTGTGCCCAGTGTCCAGCTGTGGGAGTTCCCTAACTACTTTTAAGGGGGATCCCTCAGGAGTCTGTTTCATTCTCACTTGGCTAGGTTTACCAGCTTCAGTGATCCTAATCTTTTGATTAAGGGGTTCTTTTGGACAGGGGGCCCTTTGGGGTCCACCACTGGCCTCCCTGTCCTCTTCAGCCCTGGGCTGACTGAGGCAGGGTAGAGAGGTGCAGTTTACCTGCTCCAGACTGGGTCCCACCTGGGAAGGTTCCACTGCCATCAGGGGCTCTGCCAGGCTAGGCCTGACTACCTCTGGGGCAGTTCCTTCAACAGGGGTAGAGTCAGTTCCCTGAGGAGGCTGGCTTTCACCTAGTGTCTGGGAGGGGGAAGACTTTTCTTCCTCCTCAATGCTCTCTGTTTGAGTGGAGTGATCCATTGTTTCAGGCTTCACAACCTCACTATCGGTTTGAGTAGAGGCTGAGACCATTTCAACCTTGCCAACCTTTTCAGGAGGGCACTCAGTTTGTGTTTGGGCTGTGACTGTCACAGCCCTCCTATCCTGTTCTGGAAAGTCTGTCTGAGCCTGGGCAGTGGCTACCACTGCCCTTCCAACCTTTTCAGGGAGGAATGGTGCTTGGACTGGGGCTGTAGCTATTACTGCCCCACTAACCCGTCTGGATAGGCCTATCATTCTGGAGTGAGTTTCTTGCTCCACCTCAGCCCATGCTGAGAGTTCCAGGTCATTCCCCAGTAAGCAATCTACAGGTAGGTTATCTGTCACTGCCACTCTCATGGGCCCTGTGACATTACCCCAACTGAGCTTGACTACTGCCATGGGATGCCTTCTCTTCACTCCATGAATGCCTGTCACCTGATAAGTAAAACCAGGGGTCAGTTGAGCAGAGGGGACCAGATGGTCACTCACCATGGTGAGGCTGGCCCCTGTGTCTCTGAATGCCTCAACTTTCTGACCATTCACTAAAACTTCTTGTCTATACTTGCCCAAAATGTGGGGTCCAGTAGCGAAGTTGGCAAACCCCATGCCAGTCTCACAGACAAGAGTGTGGTCAGGGAACCTGGCTAGGCCATAGTCCTCCTGATTTCCCAAAGTAATGCCCACCACATTCTTGGGGGCACGCCCACCACCTGGGGGATTACCACTAGTGGTAACAGGAGGTCTAGGAGTATTACTTGGGGGTATGTTTTCCTTATTGCTATTTTTAGGGCACTTGGCATCACTTTTGTAATGGCCCACCTGTTTACAGGTATGGCAATAAGGCTTCTTCTGTTCGGAAGGAGTGTTCCGGGACCCACCACCCTTGTTGGAGTTTTGGGGCCCTTGGGAAGTCTTCTCTGTGGATTTATCCCCACCCTTCTCTTGAGGCTTGGTCGATTCCTTTTTCTGGTCACCACCCTGGTTTTTAGGCCTAACCCTGGTTCTGACCCATTTGTCTGCCCTCTTACCCAATTCCTGTGGAGAGGTCAACTCAGAGTCTACCAGGTGCTGATGTAATAGCTGGTTCTGACAATTATTTAAGATTTGCTCCCTCATAATCAGATTATACAATCCTTTAAAATCAGTAACCTTACTACCCAGTAGCCAGCCTTCAAAAGCCTTAGTGGCACAATCGACAAAATCAGACCAATCTTGAGCCTGCGTTTTCTGGGTATCCCTGAACAGCACCCTGTACTGCTCAGTGGTTAGGCCGAACCCTTCAACGAGTGTATTCTTCAAGACTTGGTAATTGTTAGCGTCCTCTACCCTTGTGGTGAGGAGCTTGTCTCTTCCTTTTCCTTCAAAGGAGAGCCACAAGATAGCTGCCCACTGACTCTGGGGAACACCCTGCACCGTGCAGGCCCTCTCCAAAGCAGTAATCCATTTGTGGATGTCGTCCCCTTGTTTAAAGGGGGGCACTATCTTATTCAGGTGCTTTGTATCAAAACTCCTTTCCCTATTGCTAGGTACATTGCTGCCACCAGTGGGGACTGCCCCACTTAACTGTTGCTCTCTAGCGAAAGCGAGCTTTTCCTTGGCCAGGGCAAGTTCTTCCCTTTCGATCCGCAGATTAGCTGCCCTTTCCTCCGCTTCGTACACTCTCCTCTGAGGGGACGTCATCCCTCTTTGAGAAGAGTTGTGAGAGCCGTTGGTATGAAGGGATCTGCCAGAGCCTCTTGATAGAGATCTGGCTCGTCCATTCCCCATGTTAAGCTGACCTGATAGTGGCCCCAGGGGTCCCCCAGTACCGCTATCATGTTTGCTTAAGTTGGACCTGCTTAGTCTGACGACTTCTACCTGTCCCTTATCTGCCTCGTCCCCAGAGAGATCCTCATCCTCATCCTCCTCCACATCCTCGTTCTCGGTTGCGAGATGAATGAGGTCAGGATCGTCTCGGGTTCCCTCGAGGGGAGGCATGTCTCCTTCTGGATTAGAAGAGCTACGAAGTTTCTCAGCTCTCCTGGCATCATAAGTCTCCAAGAGACCAATCAGAAAGGACGTTGTGGGGTTAGACCCCTGCTGAATCTTCCGGGAGTGACACAATCGTCTTAACTCCTTGAAGCTCAGCACAGTATATCCTGAAGGGATGACCTGTGGAGGGTCAACTGACACAAGGGGAGACTCAGAGTTTCCTCCTTGGCCCGACATACTGTTTCTAGTGTGGTGTAAGTGATGCACCTACCTACACTATGTGTTTTCCTACTTTTCCCTTGCTAAGAGTTGTAGCCAAGGTGTGCTAAGCCTTGAGGAGCTACAACAGCTGGTTCAGTAGAACTCAGAGTATTCTAAGCTTTTAGTTATATGTACTAACAGTACTTGTGCGATCTTTCAACAAGATATTCTTAGGATACGTGTGGTAAAACAACAGCAAGCTCAAATCCCAACCGCTGCCACCAATGTGAGAAGTTGGCCCGATATGCAACGTTCGCTATTCTAGCGACCGCTATGTATCGTTCCAACGACCCTTATGGTGTTTGGTTGTAAGTCAACCTATAGACCAGCTATCCTAGTAGCGTGGATACGAGCAGTCTAAGGCTAAAGACTCGAGAGGGCGCGTTAAGCCAGCTGTTTACCACACATGTACCCCTTGAACACCCAGTGAAAGGACACCACACAAGTGTTATGAAAATAAACAGTATATTTATTAAGAATCACAACAGCCCTGTACTCTTTATGAGGACAGGGTACTAAGCACAACCAAATCTCTTTAGCAAATACTTCAAGTGCACGTTTAAAGACAAGTGTCCGAGGACACGGAAAGGTTAAGGCAAGTCGGAAGCGAGGGACTCGGGACCCTAGAGTAAGGAGGCTATGCAGGCACCGAAATGCCGAGTTACCTAGCCACGAGGGCTGCGGCTGCAAGTCTTACAGGCGTCGGGGTCTTCGCTGACGAGCCAGGAGCCGGAAGAAAAGGAGTTGCTGGCCGGCGACCAGTGGTGTATAGTTCGTAGAGATTGATGAAACCTGAAAGCAGAGGGGACCAAGTTCGTACTACTAGCCAGTAGTCAGAGGGTACCAGGAAGGCACCGGTTGGCCGTCACCTCGACCAGGTGAGTGGGCGACGCTCGGCTCTGCAGTCTCACGGACCAGGAGGCGTTGTCGGCGACCACGGTGGAGGTGCGAGCTGTCCCACGACGGATGTCGCTGTCGGCGTCTTGGGTGGACCAGGAGGGTCCGGGGTGCTTCTCGGAAAGATGGAAGCAAGGGCCAGTCTGGAGCAACCAGACCGGCAGTGTTGATTCTTGGTCGTCGTCACGGAAGGGCACAAGCCAGCGGCAAGTGACCAGACAACGTGCTGAGCAGCGAGCAGAAGGGCCCCACGCAGATCGTGGAGATGCTGGGAGACTGCACTTCGGTGCTGGAGCGGCTCAGGGTCGGGGCTTCTCGGACCCCAGAGCACTCACCAGAGAGTTACCTCGATGGTCGTGCTGGTTTTAAGAGCGTGCAGGTTCTGATGATGGCCGGTCCCTCGAGGTCTCGTCGCACCCACAGATCACAGCTGAGCTGATGACGTGGGTAGAGGTCAGAGGTGCCAGGGAAGCCGGTTCTCGTCGAGCTGGGCCGTCGGATTCCTTGAGGAAGGACTTACAGCAAACCGCAGAGTTCTTAGATGGTGCCCGCTGATGCAGGGTGACTACTCCTTAGCCACAAGGGAGAAATCTTAAGAAGAGTCTTGAAGTCCTTTCGTAGAAAGTATTCTTGATTCAAAGATGATCTAATTTGGAAGGGTCCCCGCTCCGGCCTTTATCCTAAAGAAAGGGGTGGGTACATGACTAGGTCCTGCCCTAAGGGTGGGACCAGGAAGGGGGGTAGTTACACCCCTCTCCCCTGCCGGATTTTCCCCAGGCCAGGGCTGTCGCCCCTGGAACTGGTTCTAACCGGCAGATGCGTAGTGAGCACCGGGGTGCCACTCCGCAGTCACCTTCTCGCAAAAGCCCTACCTACCCAGAATACACAAACCCTGTCTGGGACGGTGCGAACACCGCCCTTGACAGGAAACCCTTTGTCCAAGTGCTCCTCGCTGGAAGGACTCCCAGCAGCAGGAGGTCAGACTTGTGTCTGTGGTGGCAGCATCCATTTTGTGGAGCTGAGGCCTTCGTTAACTTTAACCGGGGTTCACAGTTACGTACATGTCGTGTCCCTCTAGAAGGGCGGAATGCTAACCTCGTCGCCAGAGGTGGTGAGAGGGCAGCATCCCGATTCGTATGACACCTTACTCGACATGTCTTGATAACGCGACACCGGAGTTACCGATGTGGTACGCGTTATCATGGAACAGCCATTGGGTCTCGATTCCGCAAGCTGCAACCGGGCTCGGCTCGGGCCAGAGCTTAGTTCACGCGAGCCCATGCACTCTGCCTTCAGGATTGTCAAGGCCTGCCATAGGAGTGACTGATAGGAACTCGGGTGTCCATTGGAGGGTTAGATATAGGGCTACTATATCTACAGCAAAGGGTGATTACACGACTTTGCCCCAGCTGTCATGCAGCCAGTTGTGTCAAATTTAGGAGGCCAGCCAGGGGTGGCATAATACATGCTGCAGCCCCTGGCGGCCCTGGGTACACCTATGCCCTGCGTTACGGGGTCTGATAAGGTGGCCCAGTACCAATTGGAAATGCACCTAGGGTACATGGAATCCATTTTAAAGAGAGAGCAGTGGGCCTGGGGTCCTGATTGGCAGGATCCCAGGTCGACTATGTCCAAAACCAGCTAAAACACAGGGCAAAAAGTTGGGGGCAACCATAGTCAGGATGTACCTTCCTACAATACGACGATGTTTATAACACGGGTCCAGAATCTTCAGTACTACAGACAGAATCACACTCGAGCATAGATGTATCTGTGTATGGTGGATGGAGTCACACTCGAGCATAGGTGTATCTGAGTATGGTGGACGGAGTCACACTTGAGCATAAGTGTGTCTGTGTAAGGGAGACGGAATCACACTCGAGCATAGGTGTATCTGTGTGTGGTGACTGAGTCACACTCGAGCATAGATGTATCTGCGTATGGTGGATGGAGTCACACTCGAGCATAGGTGTATCTGTGTATGGTGGATGGAGTCACACTCGAGCATAGGTGTATCTGTGTATGGTGGATGGAGTCACACTCAAGCATAGGTGTATCTGTGCATGATGGACGGAATCACACTCTAGCATAGGTGTATCTGTGTATGGTGGATGGAGTCACACTCGAGCATAGATGTATCTGTGAATGGTGGACGGAGTCACACTCGAGCATAAGTGTATCTGTGTATGGTAGACGGAATCACACTCGAGCATAGGTGTATCTGGATATGGTGGACAGAATCACACTTGAGCATAGGTGTATCTGTGTATGATGGACGGAATCACACTCGAACATATGTGTATCTGTGTATGGTGGATGGAGTCACACTGGAGCATAGATGTATCTGTGTATGGTGGACGGAGTCACACTCGAGCATAAGTGTATCTCTGTATGGTAGACGGAATCACACTTGAGCATAGGTGTATCTGTGTATGGTAGATGGAATCACACTTGAGCATAGGTGTATCTGTGTATGGTGGACAGAATCACACTCGAGCATAGGTTTATCGGTGTATGGTGGATGGCATCACACTCGAGCATAGGTGTATCTGTGTACGGTGGACAGAATCACACTCGAGCATAGGTGTATCTGGATATGGTGGACGGAATCACACTCAAGCATAGGTGTATCTGTGTATGATGGACGGAATCACACTCGAGCATAGGTCTATCTGTGTATGGTGGATGGAGTCACACTCGAGCATAGATGTATCTGTGTATGGTGGATGGAATCATTCTCAAGAATCGGTGTATGGTGGATGGCATCACACTTGAGCATAGATGTATCTGTCTATGGTGGACGGAGTCACACTTGAGCATAGGTGTATCTGTGTATGGTGGACGGAATCACACTTGAGCATAGGTGTATCTGTGTATGGTGGATGGAATCATTCTCAAGAATAGGTGTATCGGTGTATGGTGGATGGAATAGCACTCGAGAAGAGGTGTATTTGTGTATGGTGGACAGATTCACACTCGAGCATAAGTGTATCTGTGTATGGTGGACGGAATAACACTCGAGCATAAGCATGGGCGGAAAATCCGTTCCGCTCGCGGATTTTGCGGATTTTCGGTAAATTCGCAATCCGCGAACTCCCGCGAATTTACCGAAAATCCGCAAATCCGCGAGCGGCGGATTTTTCCGGGGGCAAAAGTTCAAAACTTGCAGCCTGGCCTGTTGTAACTATTTTAGGATGGCGCCGGCAAGCTGCCAGCGCCTTCCTAAAATAGTTACTAAGTTAGCTTCAACAGGAAGCTCTAATAGATAAAATAAAGCAGGTGCTCGATTTTATCTATTAGAGCTTCCTGTTGAAGCTAACTTAGTAACTACTTTAGGATGGCGCTGGCAGCTTGCCGGCGCCATCCTAAAATAGTTACAACAGGCCAGGCTGAACTGATCTTTCTCTGACCTTTTAGGCACACAAGAGGCATGTGAACTCGCATGGAAGCCCCGCACGTTTGGCCCCGCGCACACACTCGCGGTTTGCACCGTCTTCCCGCCATTCACCCACTATGATGGACAGCTCATTCAAGGGACCCCTGCGCCCTTCGGGGCGATTGCATAGTAACACACACATGGGCGCTCGAACTAGTTGATGCTCAAATTCAGTGACTCATTCATTAGCCCAAAAACAATCATGAGCGTCTTCGAGGCTGGACAGGTGTGCCTCTTCCAAATCTACCGTGGAAAGTCAGCTGTGATGCTGGGTAGAGGCCTTTGCATCCTTGACTTTCATGAGCGCAATCCCCGTGCTGTTCCTGTGACCAGGAGCTTCTTTCTCTTCATATTATTGTGTTCGCACGGGTTGCTGCAAGTTCGCACGCGTTTTGTACAATTTCGCAATTTGCGAAATTGTACAAAACCCTCGTGAACTTGCAGAAACCCGTGCGAACATAAAAAAAAAATCCGCAAATTTGCGAGAATTCGCGGATTTTGCGGATTGCGAGTTCGCAAATCCGCAAAATCCGCGAACGCGAGATCCGCAAAATTCGCCCATGCTTACTCGAGCATAGGTGTATCTGTTTATAGTGGACGGAATCACACTCAAGCATAAGTGTATGTGTGTATGGTGGATGGAGTCACACTCGAGCATAGATGTATCTGTGTATGGTGGACAGAATCACACTCAAGCATAGGTGTATCTGTGTATGGTGGATGGAATTGCACTCAAGCATAAGTGTATTGGTGTATGGTGGATGGAATCGCACTCGAGAAGAGGTGTATCTGTGTATGGTGGACAGAATCACACTCGAGCAGAAGTGAATCTGTGTATGGTGGATGGAATCTCACTCAAGAATAGGTGTATCTGTGTATGGTGGATGGAATCACACTAAAGCATAGGTGTATCTGTATGGTGGATGGAATCACACTCAAGCTTAGGTGTATCTGTATATTGGATGGAATCACACTCAAGCATAGGTGTATCTGTATGGTGATTGGAGTCACACTCAAGCAGAGGTGTATCTGTGTATGGCGGATGGAATCACACTTAAGCATAGGCCTATCTATGTATGGTGAATGGAGTCACACTCAAGCATAGGTGTATCTGTATGGTGGATGGAGTCACACTCAAGCATAGGTGTATCTGTGTATTGTGGATGGAATTGCACTCAAGCATAGGTGTATTGGTGTACGGTGGATGGAATCACACTCGAGCAGAGGTGTATGTGTGTATGGTGGATGGAATCACACTCAAGCATAGGCGTATCTATGTATGGTGGATGGAATCACACTCAAGCATAGGTGTATCTGTGTATGGTGGATGGAGTTACACTCAAGCATAGGTGTATTTGTGTATGGTGGATGGAATCTCACCCAAGCAGAGGTGTATCTGTGTATGGTGGATGAAATCTCACTCAAGCAGAGGTGTATCCGTGTATGGTGGATGGAATCTCACTCAGGCAGAGGTGTATCCGTGTATGGTGGATGAAATCTCACTCAAGCAGAGGTGAATCCGTGTATGGTGGATGGAATCTCACTCAGGCAGAGGTGTATCCGTGTATGGTGGATGGGATCTCACTCAAGCAGAGGTGTATCTGTGTATGGTGGACGGAGTCACACTCGAGCATAGATGTATCTGGATATGGTGGATGGAGTCACACTCGAGCATAGGTGTATCTGTGTGTGGTGACGGAGTCACACTCGACATAGATATATCTGTGTATGGTGTATGGAGTCACACTCAAGCATAGATGTATCTGTGTATGGTGGACGGAGTCACACTCGAGCATAAGTGTATCTGTGTATGGTAGACGGAATCACACTCGAGCATAGGTGTATCTGTGTATGGTAGACAGAATCACACTCGAGCATAGGTGTATCTGTGTATGGTGGACGGAATCACACTCAAGCATAGGTGTATCGGTGTATGGTGGATGGCATCACACTCGAGCATAGGTGTATCTGTGTATGGTGGACAGAATCACACTCAAGCATAGGTGTATCTGGATATGGTGGACGGAATCACACTTGAGCATAGGTGTATCTGTGTATGATGGACGGAATCACACTCGAACATAGGTGTATCTGTGTATGGTGGATGGAGTCACACTGGAGCATAGATGTATCTGTGTATGGTGGATGAAGTCACACTCAAGCATAGATGTATCTGTGTATGGTGGACGGAGTCACACTCGAGCATAAGTGTATCTGTGTATGGTAGACGGAATCACACTCGAGCATAGGTGTATCTGTGTATGGTAGATGGAATTACACTCGAGCATAGGTGTATCTGTGTATGGTGGACAGAATCACACTCGAGCATAGGTGTATCGGTGTATGGTGGATGGCATCACACTCGAGCATAGGTGTATCTGTGTACGGTGGACAGAATCACACTCGAGCATAGGTGTATCTGGATATGGTGGACGTAATCACACTCGAGCATAGGTGTATCTGTGTATGATGGACGGAATCACACTCAAGCATAGGTCTATCTGTGTATGGTGGATGGAGTCACACTCGAGCATAGATGTATCTGTGTATGGTGGATGGAATCATTCTCAAAAATCGGTGTATGGTGGATGGCATCACACTTGAGCATAGATGTATCTGTCTATGGTGGACGGAGTCACACTTGAGCATAGGTGTATCTGTGTATGGTGGACGGAATCACACTTGAGCATAGGTGTATCTGTGTATGGTGGATGGAATCATTCTCAAGAATAGGTGTATCGGTGTATGGTGGATGGAATAGCACTCGAGAAGAGGTGTATTTGTGTATGGTGGACAGAATCACACTCGAGCATAAGTGTATCTGTGTATGGTGGACGGAATAACACTCGAGCATAGGTGTATCTGTTTATAGTAGACGGAATCACACTCAAGCATAAGTGTATGTGTGTATGGTGGATGGAGTCACACTCGAGCATAGATGTATCTGTGTATGGTGGACAGAATCACACTCAAGCATAGGTGTATCTGTGTATGGTGGATGGAATTGCACTCAAGCATAAGTGTATTGGTGTATGGTGGATGGAATCGCACTCGAGAAGAGGTGTATCTGTGTATGGTGGACAGAATCACACTCGAGCAGAGGTGAATCTGTGTATGGTGGATGGAATCACACTAAAGCATAGGTGTATCTGTATGGTGGATGGAATCACACTCAAGCTTAGGTGTATCTGTATGGTGGATGGAATCACACTCAAGCTTAGGTGTATCTGTATGGTGATTGGAGTCACACTCTAGCAGAGGTGTATCTGTGTATGGCGGATGGAATCACACTTAAGCATAGGCATATCTATGTATGGTGGATAGAATCACACTCAAGCAAAGGTGTATCTGTTTATGGTGAATGGAGTCACACTCAAGCATAGGTGTATCTGAATGGTGGATGGAGTCACACTCAAGCATAGGTGTATCTGTGTATCGTGGATGGAATTGCACTCAAGCATAGGTGTATTGCTGTACGGTGGATGGAATCACACTCGAGCAGAGGTGTATGTGTGTATGGTGGATGGAATCACACTCAAGCATAGGCGTATCTATGTATGGTGGATGGAATCACACTCAAGCATAGGTGTATCTGTGTATGGTGGATGGAGTTACACTCAAGCATAGGTGTATTTGTGTATGGTGGATGGAATCTCACCCAAGCAGAGGTGTATTCGTGTATGGTGGATGGAATCTCACTCAGGCAGAGGTGTATCCGTGTATGGTGGATGGAATCTCACTCAAGCAGAGGTGTATCCGTGTATGGTGGATGGGATCTCACTCAAGCAGAAGTGTATCTGTGTATGGTAGACGGAATCACACTCGAGCATAGGTGTATCTGTGTATGGTAGATGGAATCACACTCGAGCATAGGTGTATCTGTGTATGGTGGATGGAGTCACACTCAAGCATAGGTGTATCCGTGTATGGTGGACGGAATCACACTTGAGCATAGGTGTATCTGTGTATGGTGGATGGAGTCACACTCAAGCATAGGTGTATCTGTGTATGGTGGATGGAGTTACACTCAAGCATAGGTGTATCTGTGTATGGTGGATGGAGTCACACTCAAGCATAGGTGTATATGTGTATCGTGGATGGAATTGCACTCAAGCATAGGTGTATTGGTGTACTGTGGATGGAATCACACTCGAGCAGAGGTGTATGGTGGATGGAATCACACTCAAGCATAGGTGTATTTGTGTATGGTGGATGGAATCTCACCCAAGCAGAGGTGTATCCGTGTATGGTGGATGGAATCACACTCAAGCAGAGGTGTATCCGTGTATGGTGGATGGAATCACACTCAAGCAGAGGTGTATCCGTGTATGGTGGATGGAATCACACTCAAGCAGAGGTGTATCCGTGTATGGTGGATGGAATCTCACTCAAGCAGAGGTGTATCCGTGTATGGTGGATGGAATCTCACTCAGGCAGAGGTGTATCCGTTTATGGTGGATAAAATCTCACTCAAGCAGAGGTGTATCCGTGTATGGTGGATGGAATCTCACTCAGGCAGAAGTGTATCCATGTATGGTGGATGGAATCACACTCAGCCGTACAAAAGGGGGTGGTGATGGACGGAGCATCTGAATCAATCAAACACTCACACCCAGTCAAAAGATCTGGGTTTAATCCATCACCGTTCTTTAGCCCACTCTGCCACCCCAGTTCAGACATGGCTATGTGCAAATCAGTCTGACCCTGTACCTCATGGGAACAGTCCAGTATGCTCAGACGTGAGTCCCTTGCTCACTTTGCCACTAAATTCAAGCAAGCTGGGCTGAAGACGGCTGGAATGCCAGAAACCGGTCCTCAGAAGCTTGTTTCCGGTCCAGGGAAGACATGGCTTGGCAGTTCGGGCTGGACTGTTCCCATGAGGCACAGGGTCAGACTGATTTGCATATAGCCATGTCTGAACTGGTGTGGCAGAGTGGGCTAAAGAACGGTGATGGATTAAACCCAGATCTTTCGACTGGGTGTGAGTGTTTGATTGATTCAGATCCTCCGTCCATCACCACCCCCTTTTGTACCGAAATCTCACTCAAGCATAGGTGTATCGGTGTATGGTGGACAGAATCACACTCAAGCATAGGTGTATCGGTGTATGGTGGATGGATTGGGTTTGGGGGCCCGTTGCGGGCCCCTCGTGTTTGTGGGGGTGTCACTGTAGTACATTTCCATGCACAAGGTAGCAGGCACCAAGTGGTGCCTGCCAGGTTGTGCATGAACGTGCACAACATGCGTTTTTCAACATCGCAGCGGTGCTGCAGCCAGCACCACCGTCCGAAATGTTAAAATGCTGGGTGCGGCCGCCACGGCGGCGGTCGCATCCTGATTTGGACTGCGGGACTGCCTCCTTACAGGCTAGGATGGCAGCAATTTTAATGATCCCTTAGTTTTTTAAATATACATAGTATGTGCATAACCATTTCAACAGTTTTGTAGAGAAGAAAGGAACATGAGTTTCTCCCTCAGTGCACGCTGATAAACTGAAGGTAGCTGGCGTTACTTCACTATGAGAGTTCATTGGGGCACTCACTTTAATGAATGAAAACATGTTTTGACAACTTACTCCTGGGACTCAATTATGTGATGTTCACCTTTTCACTTTCCTCTCTTGACACTTCCAAGTAGATTCTCAGCCATATGACTCACAGAGAATATGTGTGAAAGGATCCCGATGGAAAATCTGAAGGTAATGGAAGCTTACAAGAGGTGGCAAAGCCAATAGGCGCCACTTTTGGTTAGGGGAATAGTTTGAGTCGCTTGTTCCCAGTTCTAGAAAAAAAAGATCAATAATTAAACAACATATTGGGCTACAAGGATATGGGGGCGCGGAGTAGGGTCCCTTTCCTGCACAGGCTGCATTGTAGAGTTACGCCCTACTCTAACCTAACATAAGAACTAATGAAAAGGCATGAAGGATGAAGTTTGCATTGTAACTAGTGAATTTAAAAGGCTGATATAGAACAACATATTGCATGGGAGTGACTTTTCTCAAAGGGGCAGCACGCTTCTTGCATCTTTAGGAAAGCCTTTCTGTTTAGTAAATTTGCCCAGCCAGAGTGCATGGACTGATTGGGAAACCTATAGTTTTTTTTTTTTGCCATTTTAAAGAAGAGGCCGAGATACTGGGGTGAACTCTGCAGGCCTCGCCCTCACTCGGGATGTTCAAGCGTGTTCGACTCACCTTAAACATACCATGGGTATGTGTTAAGCGTACACCCACCAAGAAGAGTTTCTTGGCGCTGAATAACAGATATGATTGGTTACCCAAGTCAATGGTACTCCTTTTATCGACCTGAGAAGAATGAAAGTGTAAGTATACCCGCCGGAATTTGAACCTGTAGCCATGTGTCTCTGGGTAACCTTCCGAGAGCTGGAGGGCGGGATGAAGGCGCCTGGGTGCGTCACACTCTCTTCCCCGCCACAAGGAAGTGTTTGCTATCTTGCACGGGCTGGGCCAATAAAAGCATAAACATCCCCGCAGTTGATCTTTAACGTGAAGTGTTGCATAATTAACCAGATAAGATGACATTCCAGGACCTCTGAGCTATAAACATTTTCAATGACAAAAACCCCCTAATTTAGACCCTCCCGTAAGGGCCGCCGGATGAGGCTTCCAGCCTCCATTTTCAACCGTAAACATATTTTCAAAACCACAAACATGACAAGAAGGTCTTATTTATCTTCTTTTAGGCTAGACAGTGTTCTTTCCTTCGAATGCAGACGCACCACACCTCCATAATTAGCAGATTTAACATGTATTTTTATTCGTACTCTTAAACGTTTTGTGCAGCTTTTCTGAGTCAAATTAGCACTAGTGACTCCCACTTGCACGGTCTGGGCAGCCCTTTCTGACAGCGTCACTGTCACTCAAACTGATGCAGATTTTCAGCCCCCACCCCTTCAGCTGCACAAAATGGTGGCCTATCACATGCATTGTTGTAACAAAAGCGCATGAGGATTGGCCTTGTTTTGCAGCCTCACTCTGTCACTCAAACTGTCTGTGTATGGGCTCTGCACCTGATATACAAGCCCGATTTTTGGGCCCGATTCACAGAATGAACTTAAGACTCAATCCTAAACTTACTACTATTTTGGTATTCACAGAATGCACTTACTACTTTTAGCATTCACAGAATGAACTTACTACTTTTGGTATTCACAGAAGTTAGGATTTTGTCTTAAGACAAACTTAAGACAGACTTAAGACAAAATCCTAACTTCTGTGAATACCAAAAGTAGTAAGTTCATTCTGTGAATGCCAAAAGTAGTAAATTCATTCTGTGAATGCCAAAAGTAGTAAGTGCATTTTGTGAATGCCAAAATAGTAGTAAGTTTAGGATTGAGTCTTAAGTTCATTCTGTGAATCGGGCTCACTGTCTGTAGAATCCTTCGGATAAGATGGCTGAATTTTAGGAGAGCCAAGGATGCCCCCCATCAGAGACCCTCAGACCACGCAATCTGTGGCAAAGGCCACAAGAATCTGGAACTCCCTTCCCGACTCTCTGACCGCGTGCCGGGCTCCCTTTAAAAAGGAACTTAGAGTCACCTCTTAGAAAGATACTTGGGCTCAATCTGGGGTCTTCCACACACTCTCCACTCTCTGTTCTTCTCTTTTCCTGTGTGTATCTGAAATATATTCTGGCGACTGTTCTCCTGTAAAGCGCTCTGAAGTCCCTGAGCCATGTCCACGGCCTTTAAAATACATTACTACAAATATCTTCGTCATAGAGCGCAGGCTACTTAGAGGTGGTGCCTCTACCTGGTGACCCAAGGCCCAATAACTGCGACCGTACTTGGGAGGCTGCATTGGATTGGTTACTTACACTTCACCTGGGTTGGCGGATGACCTTCCAGGTGCAGTGGATTGGCTGGCAGATGACCTTCCAGGTGCAGTGGATTGGCTAGCAGATGAAATCCTGGGTGCAGTGGATTGGCTGGCAGATTTATTTTATTTATTTTATTTTATGTAGTTTATAGAGCGCACAGGTACCCCCGTAGGGGTGTCCCGGCGCTAGAACCTGAACCTCCAGGGGAGAAGAAGGAGCATGGAGGGAGAAACAGCTGAGTGCAATCAGAGTCCAGAGAAGAGCCAAGTTTTGAGTTTGGCCCGGAAGATGGATTCGGAGGGGCAGAATCTAAGATCGATTGGCAGAGCGTTCCATAGTTTTGCCGCAATGACACTGAACCCTCTGCCACCCATTCTAGAAAGTCTAAAACGGGGAGAGATCAGGAGGCGGAGGTCATTGGATCTCAAGGATCTGATGGAACGGGATATTGAGACACGTTTTTTCAGGTAGTTGGGACCGCGGTCGTTGATGGCTCGGTAGGTGAGGGTAAGGATCTTGAATTGGATGCGGCTGGCCACAGGTAGCCAGTGCAGTTCCTTACGGTAGGCGGACACTGATTGACGGTAGGGAATATTGCCAATCAATCTGGCCGACGCATTCTGGACAATCTGGAGCCGGTCTAATAGATATTGAGGGGCACCAGCAAAGAGGCTGTTAGCATAGTCCAGGTGGGACGTGATGAGGGCATGGGTAACTGTACGGCGGGAATCCATAGGGAGATAGGGGAGTATTTTTTTGATCATGCGCAACTTCAGGAAGCAGGCAGAGGTCACTTTGTTGACCTGAGTCTTGCATGAGAGGGAGTCGTCAAACTGAAAGCCCAGGTTACGAGCAGAGTGAACGGGAGAGGGAGCGGGATCAAGTGCCGTGGGCCACCACCAAGAGGAGGGGATGGGGTCCTTCTGGTTAAAAAACAGCACCTCTGTCTTGTCTGCATTAAGTCTGATGACCTCCTGGGTGCAGTGGATTGGTTGGCGGATGATCTTTCAGGTGCAGTGGATTGGTTACTCGACTCACCAGCGATCTCCTTCACCTGGGTTGGCGGATGACCTCCTGGGTGTAGTGGATTGGCTGGCAGATGACCTTCTGGGTGCAGTGGATTGGTTGGCGGATGACCTTCCAGGTGCAGTGGATTGGTTACTTACACTCACCAGCGATCTCCTTCACCTGGGTTGGCGGATGACCTCCTGGGTGCAGTGGATTGGTTGGCGGATGACCTTCTGGGTGCAGTGGATTGGCTTGTAAGTTCTTTAGTCACCTGGAGAGAAACCTTTTGTTCCCCTTTGGAAGGGGTCTCCTTAGGGGGGTGCCCTGCTAAGACCCTGGCCCAACAGTCTTCCCTTTGGGGTCAGGCTTGGAGCAGCTCTTACAGATGAAGAGTTTAGAGGCCTGATTCACAAAGGCAAACTTACATTTTTGTAGGTATGGCCTATCTTTTTGCGTGCGGAGACTCCGTAGTTATAAAGATGCTACTAGTAAAATGCCTTCTTTGTGAATAGAAAAGAATCGTACACTTACACAAGACTGTAAGTTTACCTTTGTGAATCCCGACTTAAATGTGCATGTATAACAGGTGAAGGTGAGCCACTTGGCCCTCAGACACGTGCAATTTATTTCTGGAGCTCCATCCATTGCCTGTCACCCACCTTGGGTCAGGATTTGGAGGCCACGCCTCCTTCACACACTTGTCCCACACACGTGAAGACACTGTAGCCTGCCTGGAGCAGTGGGGCAGGTGCAGGCAACAGGAATCTTCAAGGGAAGATTTTCTCATGTTTGTAGCTGAGGCAGTCTGTGGTGGGTAAAAACCACTGCCACGTCCCTATTGATGAGCTGCCAATAGTGTCATTATTCTCATTATATTTAGGCTAATTTAGGCAGGTATTTCATTTAATACTTGGTGACCTGTGTAGTGTCTTGTGAGTTAAGAATGACCGAACCCTTTTGGCTCCTTATGGACTCCGTAGAGCTGTGACGTATGTGTTAGAGTGGAATAAAATGAAGGCGGATTTAGAATGTTGAGATTGCAGTTGCACGCAGATGAATAAAGACGTTTAATACTGAGCTCCGTGTGTGGCGCAGTCATTGGTGGGTACCCAGGGGAAGATGCCACAACTGATGATGACTTCGGGATAAGTAACCCGAAGATCGACAGTGCTTTCCTAGAGAGTTTGCCGTGGCCCAACCAAACTACTTGTGCATGCCACATGTGCCATCTTCGAATCAACAGGTAATGCATGTGGAGTTAAAGTGCAGCTCAAGCCACTGTAAAAAAGTTGAAGACAAAGAAAGCTTTGCAAAGAAATCTGCATACGAGTGGCTAAGAATCTGCTGGTCAGGCCATAATAAAGATACCGCACTGCTAGGATACATAAAGCAATATGTCATACACAGAATTAACGCTGAAGGCTGATACACCCGGGTTTTCCAAAGACCAGCAATAGAGAATCACAAATTGCAAGATTATGCTGCAAACAAAAGCTCTGCGAGGTGGAGGTCAACCAGGTGTCAGAAGGTGCAAACTGACGCTTCCAATCAATGTCAAAGACAACCCTAAAGCTAGGACACCGCATGACCTCAGGCATGATTTGCGGCAACCATTTCCCAGTGATCATCGTGAAACATCAGAAAGAACGCCATTTCTCCCCTCATTAAGTTCCACACTGGTCTACAACACTGCTGCATTCTTGAAACCACCACCACCTTGTGATATCACCTAAAGGCAAAATATTGTTGATAGTTGGATGGTTTGGATAGAGTGATTTGATGGTTTTATTGATGCACTTGAAGAGACTGATAATGAAAAGATTATCAAGTATCTCAAAAACCTTGCCAGTGATGGTGTAAAAGAAGTCATAAAGAAAATACTGCAGCCTGATGAAGAAGTCACATACAGTCAGATTAAAGAAGCTTTGTTTAATCCAATGCCAAATGTTGATTACGAACGGTACATTTTCAACCAAGAACGCCAGAAAATTGGTGAAACCATTGATGAATTTTTGGAGAGACTCGACACACCAGCCAATCACTATACGTTGAATGAATGTAATGATAAAGAATCTATGCATTTTAGAGTTATTGATGGATGCTTGTCAGATTCATTCAGGCGATAAATGCTGAGAGAAACTCTTTGGGGCCTATTAAGAGTCTGGCGTTCACAGTGGCGGTCTCCCAACTGCCCTATCACAACTAGGGTGGTCAGGCCAGCCTGGCACTACTGTGCCCACCGCAACCGTGATCCTTGGCGGTGGCGCGGCTATCCTGCCACTGCCACCACTGCGCCCCCACGAGTCTGGCGGTCCGTGGCCCGCTAGACTCGTAATAAAGTCCTTAGTTTTGGTACGTCTTCAGCCACAGAACTTTTTCAAGACGTTGTTCAATGCATCCTGCAGCCTGTCATGAATGTGTTCAATTGCAGCAATGACATATTGGTTTTTAGAGCTACATAAAGGAACACACTATAAAGCTCTCACTCATGTATGTCATTTACTTACTGATGCAGGTTTGACTTTGAATGCAAAGAAGTGTGAGTGCCATGAGACAAAGTTAAAATTCTTTGGCCATATCTTTTATGATGGGGGTATTACACCTTATCCTGCTAAAGTAGAAGTGCTGTCAAACGCTGACCCCCACGGGATGCTTCTGTAGTGCATTCATTTCTTGGCATGGCCAGTTACTGTTCCAGATACATAGAAGGCTTTGCTACTGTACGTGCTCCATTAAGAGACTTGGCAAAAAAGAATATTCCTTTTCATTGGTCACATGAATGGGAGAAATGTTTTAAGAAAATCAAACAAGCCGTTGAGAAAGCTACTGAACCAGCATACTTCAATCTGAAGCTTCAAACAGAGGTTGTTGCTGACGCTAGCCTAGTTTGGTTAGGTGCTATGTTAGCATAGCACAGCGGACACTCGAATGATCGTAGGCATAACGTGGCATATGCAAGTAGAAGTTTGTCCCAAACAGAAGGTGCTTATTCACGACCTGAAAAGAAAGCGTAGCCTTGGTATGGGCTTGCGAACACTTCAATGTATTCCTGTACGGAATGCTGGTATCATCATGCTTTACTGACCATATTTGGCAATCTAAAGATCGAGCTGCCTCCTCGCATTTAGCGATGGAGACTATGATTTCAAGATTTCAATTATAATGTTGTGTATCATCCAGGGAAGGCTCAGAACCCAGATGACTACTTTTCCAGGGTGCCTATACAAGGTCCCAGTACTCCATCTAAAACAGCTGAGACCTATATTAATTTCACTGTAAAATCAAACACACCAGCGGCTAAAACATTAGCCCAAAATATCACTGACATGAGTTATGATAGTGACATGTTACAGTTGAAGGATATAATTACACATCAGTCATGAAACCAACACACTCAACCTCTCACCAGTTATGGTGAATATCAAAAGCACACAAATTTCAAAGATGAACTGTCCATAACTCAGGACGCAGTTATACTGTGAGAGTTGTGAAGTCTGATTCCGGAGAGGCAGTGACCGAAAATGTTCGAAGGACTACTTGGAATCATTACCACAAAACAAGCTCTCCGAGACTAAGTCTGGTTTCCTTATCTCGATGAGAGTGTTGAAAAATAATTAAAGGCCTGTCATCTATGCAACTGCCTTTCTACAAAAACTATTCACCACACATTAAACATGTCAGAACTCCTGAAGATTGCCTGGGAAAGAGTAGCCATGTACTTTTTTGATCCACTCGACAATGGACATCACCTAATGGTGATTGTGGACGGAAACTCACGATTTCCATGAATTGAAGTTCTCTCACCCACCACTCAGGACAAGAGTCATTGAAAGAATAGATGGCATCTTTGCGACCTTTGCTGTTCCAGCCATTGTGAAGTCTGACAATGGCCCGTTCTTTAATAAGCGAGAGTTCAAAGACTTTTTTAGAGCATCTGAATATAAAGTATCAGAAGAGCACGCCTCTGTGGTCACAGGACAATCGACTTGTTGAGCTAAAGAAACCAGTGCATCGTGCAACTCTTGAGAGGCTCGATTTAAAAAGTGTGTTATCTCTATGTTAAGAGCTTATCATGCAACACCTCACTTGACCACAGGTGAAAGCCATGACGACCAAGTTACCTCAAGGGACCAACCAGAGAAAGAACAAGCATTTGCAATGCAATAGGTCTTGCATTTGCGAGAGTTTAAGCTATTGGAATTTGTAATGGCTGGATTTTCTGTTTAGATGGGATCAGCCCCCAGGGGCCCCTGTGACCCAGCCAAAACGTACTCACCTTCCCTTCTTAGATCGTATTTACACTGAGTAGATATAACGATGAATATACAGGTCGCACCTAAGAATGGGGAATGATAATATACATATATGGATTTTCTACAATATCTTATTCACATCAGTTGGCCTCGCGGTCGCCTCGACCCAGACCGTTCTACCCCAGGGCAGATCTGACACACAATCCGGCGTGTCTACACACGGGCCTGCAGAACCCAATGCTCTCTCTTTTCCAGCGTTCGCGATCCTGCGAAACATAGACGTCAGTGTCCCCCCTGACGCTCTCACTTAGTCTTATACCACAATCCGGTGGCTTTACACGGCAGTATCCCTCCTGCCGTTCTCATTAACGCCGCATATCAACGACGACCACATTCCTATGAAACATTATTGGGATGATATCTCGACAGTCTACTTAGGATAAAACTACAATAATAACTTTGGATATGGGTCCAGATTGTATAGTGTACTCGTTGCTTTTGACATCAGAGGTTCACTCACTCCCTATTTGTGTGATCACCACTTGCCTGATTGGGATTACTCGTCCATTCATGCGCCTAGCTTTCACCTAGGAGTTGCGTTTACCAAGATTGAACATAAGCACCAGGCACACGGTAATTCTATATGAATTAGGGCATTTATTAACCATAAACATAAATCACATTACTATGCAGCATTACATTTGCACAAGAAATAAAAGAGAAAGATTAGGGTGCACGCACTATAAGGACTGGTTGGACTTCACCTGGTTAACGGGAAATCGGGACTCGGCAGTCATCTAGGCTCCTGTCTCGTCTCTGGGTCCTGGCTCGCCTTGCAGTCACCCTCAGCCGTCACAGGTACACGTCTGCACTGATAGGCTCAAACTCGTCTGCTCTCCCTCAGGACCTCGGAACCTTGCTGTTAATTAGCTACCGTCTCTCTCTCTCTCTGTATTAGTGCGCTCCGCGCCACTTCTCGTTCAGTCTATTTTCAGAGAGTTTCGGTCTTAAATCTTTCTCCGACTTCAAAGATGGCGACTTGTCCACCATGAAAATGAATAATGGTAGAGATGCTAACGGCTAGATGCCGCCTACGGACTGACTGACTGAAAGACTAACACCTTCGCTAATATCAAAGCCCGTTCCTTCATGGAAATTCACGGCCAGTAACCTGCCGCCCACCAAATTCTTGTACCTCCCCGTACCAAGGACACTTTCCCAGCCGGCCGGCCTGAAGTTGTGTCTTCGGAGTGGAGAAAAATACATTCCTTCGATAAGGGTCAGCCTGAACCGGTTCTCTCCAAGCGAACAACAGCTTGAAACTAAAACATTACACTTCACCTAGAAAGCCTTCTCGAGCTACCAGGCAGAAAGCAAAATGGAGTCTGTCTCGCTTAAGGCCTACGGAGCCCATAATATACATAGCTCCATGAGAAACAGATCGGCATG
Source organism: Lissotriton vulgaris (assembly GCF_964263255.1). Taxonomy (NCBI): domain Eukaryota; kingdom Metazoa; phylum Chordata; class Amphibia; order Caudata; family Salamandridae; genus Lissotriton; species Lissotriton vulgaris. The sequence goes on along the minus strand of NW_028249865.1, from coordinate 735,904 downwards.
TTAGCAAATGAGTAAATCATGACTAATACCCATATATCTAACCCCTAACTTAAATTCATAAGCCTTACTCTAAGAAAAATGGCACGAAAATGCCCTTATATCTATAAGACAGGATCCCTGTCTATCGGCCTAATCCCTATGCTATGAGGGTGATAGGCTGGAGTCACTCTCCATCATTCTCCTTCTCCAGAGGGCTGGCAGAAAGACAGCCATAACATTACACCCCTTGACTCCAGTCTATTTACCAATAACTAAATGGAACTAACGTCAGTAGACGAATAATATGAAACAAAACTAACTGATCTACGACTCTTTGTAACTCTAAAAAATTGTAGCAGGGAAGGGATACACTGAATGAAGCAGCAAATCACTATAAGGACACAGACAACAATAATGACCCCTCCCAAAATTTGTCGTAAAAAATGCATGTCAGGGAGCCAATTAAAAAGCCAGTCAAAGAAACCCTGATCTATGTGTTCTCTAATTTCTGCAGTCAAGTCGTGGAGTTTATTAATGTGGGATTGGATATCCTTGGAATGGTCAGATAAATTAAAACAGCACAGACCTTCAAATTCAGAGCATTCATGCCCGTGTTTTAACAGTAAATAATCGATGGCCGCACGATTTTGTAAAATAGCTCTACGTTCACCTTGGGAATCTAATAATAAATCTGATAAAACAGTAGAAGTCTGGTTGATCGATTTAACCATCCAGCAGGCCATTTTGCCGATTGTTTTGGCATTATAAACGGCCAATGCAGGAACACCAATAATAGAAAAAGCTAAACCAAGATATTCAGATTTGGAAAAAAAGATGAACAGAGGAATCACAGTCTTCATGCAATGACATAGAGTCTCGAACAATACGGGAATGTGAAGGAGGATGTGAAGAAAACATTAGCAAACTTAATCTAGTGATGGCACATGGGCCACCAGAAATATTCGCAGGAATATAGGGCCAAGATGAATTCCCGCATGAAAAGAGCCATCCAGCCGGTAACAACATTGAACGAGAATGGCTAGTGGCAACAACTAAACTTTTGCAAGTCATATTGTTCTTCACTGAAAAACATGAATTAGGAAGTCTTTTCATACATAACAAACGCTGGTGAAATGAAAAAGTAGTAGCGGCTTGGAGTTTCAACCGCAAACATTCAGAGATGGCCTTAGGATTACAGGTCATCATGAAGCAAAGGTCACCAGGGGTAATATTAAAAGTAGTGATTCTGGAATTAAGTAGGACATCTTGGTCTGGAAGAAGAGTACATGAGGGACAATATTCATGGGCCAAAAAGTCGCCCAAAATGACATTAGGTCGGGCACTGGATATATTAAATACATGACGAAGGGTTTCAGTAGATGCGGGGACAGCGACCAAACAGGTCGATAATATGTCAGTAACGCTCTTCATGGGGGTAAGGCAAAAATGCGGAGAGTTCGTCACTCGCTTCGCGAGTGTGATCCAGAAATTGGAGGACGTCCGCCACGCGGATCGCGTAGCTCTTGTTATCCCATCAGTCGGCGTCGGTAGATCCTCTCCTCTCCCGGCGTAACAGGCCAAAAGGAGTCCAGCGCCGACACATCCTGCAGCAGCAGTCCAGAGAATGATCTGAAAGAATACAAACACAGGCCTTAATCATTCTCGTAAATAACATTTGTCAGCTGGGACAGCTTCCCAGCCATCTTTCCCTGGCTTCATCACCAAAACGGTGTTGTCATGACCAGTCGCAATAATATCAGCCTGTTCAGGAGGATTTTTAGGCGATTGCACCCATATTTTAGCTCCAGGAAGATCAGAAGATCCGAAGCCTTTTTGTCCACGCACAGTTAGCAACGTTGGGGCAGAGCCTTTTTTGATCTCACCACTGAAGACAGGCATAATCAATAACTGAGCAACACGGTCAGACTTTTTGATAAACAAATCCATCTCACTGCTATTAAGCAAGAGAACCTTAATCTCTCCCTGATAATCACTGTCGATCACACCACCAAGGACTTGAACACCTTTCAGGGCCAGGCCAGATCTAGGGGCAATTAATCCAAAACTACCGGCAGGTATAGAGACACCAATGCCAGTTTCAACAATGATTCGATCTTTTCCTGGGAAGTGTACATCATTTAAAGCATGCAGGTCGAGGCCTGCGGAACCTGGAGTAGCTCTACACGGAGCCAAAGCACCGGGGGTAATTTCCCAATATGTGACCGTAGCAGCAACAGAATTAGGTTTTGCATCAACATGTGGAGGAAACAAACGCATCAAAGGAGATTCAGCATGCAACAAAGGACGATTATTAAGTATTAACAAAGCTTGAAGTAAGACATCTCTCCACTGGCTGTAACGGTCATCAGTCAACTTGCGCAACTGTTCTTTCAACAAACCATTCATTCTCTCAATCAGTCCTGAAGCTTGTGGATAATATGGAATGTGAAATACCCAGTCGATATTGTTTTCCATACAGAATTCCTGCACCAATCTTCCACGAAAGTGGGATGCATTGTCCGATTGAATTTGGAATGGGACACCATAATATAGAATAATCAGTTCCAGGGTTTTAATTGTATTCACTTGGGTAGCATTCTTGCAAGGGAAAGCGACCAAAAGGCCACTATAAGTATCAACTGCTGTACAAACGTATTGACAATTTCTGCTCATGGGGAGCGGACCAATATAATCAATCTGCCAAATTTGGGCGGGCAATTTACCTCGATGTAAGTGACCTCGAACAATTTGAGGCACCTCTTTCTTTCTAGAATGCTGGCAAATGGGACAATGTAGAATGGCATCTTTAATTAAAGAAAAGGGAATATGAATTCCTCTATCAGCAGCCCACCTGTTAGTGGCTTTCTCTCCAAAATGTCCTGCTTTCTGATGGGCCCATTTCGCCAATCCCGCCAAATCAGAATCTTGCATGTCAACCACTGCCTCAGAAATTTTAGACTGTTCATCTGCAATGTTATGGAAAAATTTGTCAAGGGAGTCTATTGGAGTATGAGCATCCACGTGAAAGATTGTTACAGTACTGTGCGGAAGCAGTTCCCAAATTTCTTGCCACAATTCTTTACCCCATAATTCCTTGGAGTGCAATTCCCAATTGTGCGAGTGCCATGTAGGCAACCACACCGCTAATCCGTTTGCAGTGGACCAAGAATCGGTGAAAATATGACATGTACCTGGTAACTCTTGTTTCAAAACTTGGTAAATCGCATAAAGTTCAGCATATTGACTACTCTTACCGTCTCCAGTAGTGCTCAACAATTTCTTAGTAGTCGGGTTATAGGAGACAGCTTTCCAATGTCTCTTGTCACCAATGAACTTCGCAGAACCATCCGTAAACCACACATGTTTTCTATCCTCCACGGACAGATCATCAAATGATTTACCCCACTGCACGGGAGACTCCTGCACTACGGGAACCGAACGCTCACTCTCAGCTTCATTGGAGGGCGCCTGCGCCACTCGCTCATGTAAAACCGCCACACCTTTCGGACCCACACGTGCCCTGTCCTGAATGTACCATTTCCATTTAATCACACTAGCTTCCTGAGCATGTCCAATTCGATGGGACTTCGGTGAACTCAAAACCCACTGCATGATGGGAATCTCAGGCCTCAAAATCACAGCATGGCCTAAAGTCAATTGCTCGGTGTCCACCAGAGCCCAATAACAAGCAAGCAACTGTTTTTCAAAAGGAGAATAACGCTCACCAGCCTCTGGTAGCTTTTTGGTCCAAAAACCTAATGGCACTTTTTGTCTGCCCTGCTTTTGCCACAAACTCCAATTGGCATACAGACCTTCCACGGACACATTCAAATCCACATTACCCTCACTCACGGGCCACAAATCCAAAGCATACTGAATAGCTTCTTTAGCCAAATCAAAAGCAGTCTGTTGAGGTTCACCCCACTCAAACGCATTCTTTTTACGAGTGACTCGATACAGTGGAGCCAAGATTTGACTCAAATGTGGAATATGTTGGCGCCAAAATCCAAACAACCCAATAAAGGATTGCGCCTCTTTCCTATTTCTGGGAACAGCAAAATCAAGTATTTTACGTTTAACTTGTGGGATCACTTCTCTGTGACCTTCATGCCAATTAATTCCTAGAAATTTCACAGCTTGGGATGGAGTTTGTAATTTATCAGGATTAATTTCCCAGCCTTTTGCTCGCAAACAGTCAATGATCTGATCCAAATGAGACTGTACTTGGTCTTGCGTTTCACCTTGAATCAAAATATCGTCAATATAATGACAAATCTGAACTTGTGGAATCGTAGGCACTTCAGACAAATGTTCCGCCACCAGCCGGTGACAGATTGTAGGGCTATGTACATAGCCTTGAGGAAGACTCCGGAACGTCATTTGACGTCCATTCCATGTAAAACTGAATTGTTCTTGGCATTCGGGGGCAATTGGAATCGAAAAGAATGCATTAGCAATATCGATAGAAGCATACCATGTACCAGGATGCTTTTGAATTCTCTCAATCAATGTAACAATGTCAGGCACTGCCACAGTCAATTTAGGTGTATGTTTGTTCAATTCTCGATAATCAACAGTCATGCGCCAAGAGTTGTCACTTTTGCGCACGGGCCAAACAGGATTATTCCAAGCGGATGTGACCGGAGTAATGACTCCCGCGTCAACCAAATCCTGAATCGTAGCTGTAATTTCTTCATGACCACCTGGGATGCGATATTGTTTCTGAGAAATCACTTTCGTTGCTAAAGGGATCTTAATAGGTGGCATGCGTAAACGGCCAACCCGTACGGGTCTGGTCGAAATGTACTGTCTAGTACCAAACTGATAGTAACCATCATCCAAATGCAAAGTCATACCTTTCAAGATGTCAATTCCAATAATGTATTCCAAAAGTGGCACAACCAACACAGAGTATTCTCTACGAGGAATCCTACCAATTTTAATCTCAAGTGCAGTTTGAACTGCGGGCGTTTCTGTACCACCCAGGCCGGTAATTGTGAAAGATTGTCCATGAAATTTTCTCGACTTGCCATGAATTAAAGTGGCCTCCGCCCCAGTATCAACCAACGCTCGGGCCCTTTGGATATTACGATGTTTCCAAAAAATCTCAATATCTACATATGGTCTGTAATCTCTGTGGGCCCACCTGCGTACCGGAGCTTGACCTATTTCCTAGTCATTTTTCCTGCGTTCAGTCAACCAAGACAGATCAGGGTAGATGTTTTCAGTTTTCTTCGGTATCAGAATTTCTTGTTCATATCCGTCTCCAGTGCGAAACGGATTAGTATCATGTTCAAAAAATTGTGAATTACGGTCAGAGAGTCTATTACGATCCTCCCTCCTTCGTATATCAGGGGAATAACTCCTTGCATCTCTATGTCTGCTAGAACCACGATCATCTCTTCCCCTTTCACGATCATCCTCTCTTCCCCTCCCATCACTACGACGGGGGGAACCACCACGTTCTTGGCGCCGGTCATCACGGCGATCAGAATTCACACGTCGTCTCTCATCACCACTGTCATCCGAACCACGATCATAATCATTCTTTCGCACACGACGGGCACCTTCCTTCCGATCCAAACCACGCTTACGGAACATATCCCATAGGATATTATTGGGTTCACCATCGATCTCTTCCCTTTTCACACCATCAGCAACGAGAGCAAGAAACATGTCACGTCTAGAGAACTTATAGTCCCCACCAGTACGACCCTCAGGTCGGGATTGTCTTTCAGGTTTAAACCATTCACCCAACTCACCAAGCTGACGAACAGACTCAAGCACAGCAGACAAAGGATTGCCAGTTTGATTAATCAATAAAGTCATCATGACCTGCTTGTAAGCAACAGGAGAAGAACGGATAATGCGATTACGCACAGAAGATGTTAAAAGACCATCCAATAATCTGTCAGCAGTACTAAGGAAGATACAGGTTTTCATGACTTCTTCCTTTAAACGTTGCGACGCATCGCGCAGAGTATACCACGGCTTTTCATCAGAGGGCCAATCAGACTCAGTTGGATATTTATGATTACAGCCATCAGACGCAAGCTGGAGCAAAGAAGTTTGAACATTACCATTAAAATTCCGAAAATGGTCCTGAATAGTAGAATCAGAACTCAAAGAGCAAAATCGTAAGCAATCAACGGCATCGAGCATAATACCGGAAGCGCCAAGCTCATAAAGGCGCACCATCCAGGTAAGCAAAGACTCACCAGGTCGTTGTTTAAATCGTTGCAGGATGTCACTGATCTCCTGCTGAGTAAAATCTTCAATACAGTCAAGAGCGATACCACCCGGATTACCAGGGGCTTGTTGTAATTTCCGTCGAAAAATCGGGTGAGCAGAAACTGCGGGAAGAGCTTCCGAGGAAGCCCGCATCTTAGATTTAACATCACAATCAGGGCAAGCTACGTCGTCCGCACGGGAAGAACGAGCACGGTCACAATCGGGAGTTGAATCAATGCACGAAGCAGATTTACAATCACGTCCGGAGCGAGAAGACTCGCGCTTGTCACCCTCCTCTGCCGAGGAGTCAGAAGTATGAGAATCCCAGATATTACCGTCCCACTCATCGGGGTTCCAATCCATTCCAGCTTTTGCTACAACCATACGCACTTTGCGTGAAGACACACGTCCACGACGATGTTTATACTTATATCGTGCAATACGGACCGCAGCCCTTTCGGCAATGGTCTGATATGTTTCAAGTTTATCGGCAAGCAATTTATTTTGACAACGCAACAAAGTGTGCGCATTTTGCAACTCGACACACTGTCCTTCCGAATCTTTAAACTGTTTCTGTAGTTGCACAACCCTCTCATGCATTATTCTGTATGCATTAAGAACAATCCACCCTCTGCGTCCTAAAATAGGAAGCTCATCACCCTTCACTACTGGCGCTTTCTGTAGGCATGAAATCACATCAGCAGGCTCCGCCTGCTCCAAGAATGAAGACCAATTTTCGCTCAAACCAGTAGAATCAGCCCACTCACGGGCCAAAGCCTCATAAGGCGTAGACTCCCGGCCGGGAATCTGAATCGGTAATTTGAAAACCGACGATGATTTTTTCACAAACATAATGATACACAAAAAATATATACACAATTATAAACAAAATTTTATACGTACAAGCCGAGCGCAAACCAACGAGATGAAGACAACACAATGCACACAGGCTTCGTAAACAGTTCGTGACGCCAGATGTAATGGCTGGATTTTCTGTTTAGATGGGATCAGCCCCCAGGGGCCCCTGTGACCCAGCCAAAACGTACTCACCTTCCCTTCTTAGATCGTATTTACACTGAGTAGATATAACGATGAATATACAGGTCGCACCTAAGAATGGGGAATGATAATATACATATATGGATTTTCTACAATATCTTATTCACATCAGTTGGCCTCGCGGTCGCCTCGACCCAGACCGTTCTACCCCAGGGCAGATCTGACACACAATCCGGCGTGTCTACACACGGGCCTGCAGAACCCAATGCTCTCTCTTTTCCAGCGTTCGCGATCCTGCGAAACATAGACGTCAGTGTCCCCCCTGACGCTCTCACTTAGTCTTATACCACAATCCGGTGGCTTTACACGGCAGTATCCCTCCTGCCGTTCTCATTAACGCCGCATATCAACGACGACCACATTCCTATGAAACATTATTGGGATGATATCTCGACAGTCTACTTAGGATAAAACTACAATAATAACTTTGGATATGGGTCCAGATTGTATAGTGTACTCGTTGCTTTTGACATCAGAGGTTCACTCACTCCCTATTTGTGTGATCACCACTTGCCTGATTGGGATTACTCGTCCATTCATGCGCCTAGCTTTCACCTAGGAGTTGCGTTTACCAAGATTGAACATAAGCACCAGGCACACGGTAATTCTATATGAATTAGGGCATTTATTAACCATAAACATAAATCACATTACTATGCAGCATTACATTTGCACAAGAAATAAAAGAGAAAGATTAGGGTGCACGCACTATAAGGACTGGTTGGACTTCACCTGGTTAACGGAAAATCGGGACTCGGCAGTCATCTAGGCTCCTGTCTCGTCTCTGGGTCCTGGCTCGCCTTGCAGTCACCCTCAGCCGTCACAGGTACACGTCTGCACTGATAGGCTCAAACTCGTCTGCTCTCCCTCAGGACCTCGGAACCTTGCTGTTAATTAGCTACCGTCTCTCTCTCTCTCTGTATTAGTGCGCTCCGCGCCACTTCTCGTTCAGTCTATTTTCAGAGAGTTTCGGTCTTAAATCTTTCTCCGACTTCAAAGATGGCGACTTGTCCACCATGAAAATGAATAATGGTAGAGATGCTAACGGCTAGATGCCGCCTACGGACTGACTGACTGAAAGACTAACACCTTCGCTAATATCAAAGCCCGTTCCTTCATGGAAATTCACGGCCAGTAACCTGCCGCCCACCAAATTCTTGTACCTCCCCGTACCAAGGACACTTTCCCAGCCGGCCGGCCTGAAGTTGTGTCTTCGGAGTGGAGAAAAATACATTCCTTCGATAAGGGTCAGCCTGAACCGGTTCTCTCCAAGCGAACAACAGCTTGAAACTAAAACATTACACTTCACCTAGAAAGCCTTCTCGAGCTACCAGGCAGAAAGCAAAATGGAGTCTGTCTCGCTTAAGGCCTACGGAGCCCATAATATACATAGCTCCATGAGAAACAGATCGGCATGTTAGCAAATGAGTAAATCATGACTAATACCCATATATCTAACCCCTAACTTAAATTCATAAGCCTTACTCTAAGAAAAATGGCACGAAAATGCCCTTATATCTATAAGACAGGATCCCTGTCTATCGGCCTAATCCCTATGCTATGAGGGTGATAGGCTGGAGTCACTCTCCATCATTCTCCTTCTCCAGAGGGCTGGCAGAAAGACAGCCATAACATTACACCCCTTGACTCCAGTCTATTTACCAATAACTAAATGGAACTAACGTCAGTAGACGAATAATATGAAACAAAACTAACTGATCTACGACTCTTTGTAACTCTAAAAAATTGTAGCAGGGAAGGGATACACTGAATGAAGCAGCAAATCACTATAAGGACACAGACAACAATAATGACCCCTCCCAAAATTTGTCGTAAAAAATGCATGTCAGGGAGCCAATTAAAAAGCCAGTCAAAGAAACCCTGATCTATGTGTTCTCTAATTTCTGCAGTCAAGTCGTGGAGTTTATTAATGTGGGATTGGATATCCTTGGAATGGTCAGATAAATTAAAACAGCACAGACCTTCAAATTCAGAGCATTCATGCCCGTGTTTTAACAGTAAATAATCGATGGCCGCACGATTTTGTAAAATAGCTCTACGTTCACCTTGGGAATCTAATAATAAATCTGATAAAACAGTAGAAGTCTGGTTGATCGATTTAACCATCCAGCAGGCCATTTTGCCGATTGTTTTGGCATTATAAACGGCCAATGCAGGAACACCAATAATAGAAAAAGCTAAACCAAGATATTCAGATTTGGAAAAAAAGATGAACAGAGGAATCACAGTCTTCATGCAATGACATAGAGTCTCGAACAATACGGGAATGTGAAGGAGGATGTGAAGAAAACATTAGCAAACTTAATCTAGTGATGGCACATGGGCCACCAGAAATATTCGCAGGAATATAGGGCCAAGATGAATTCCCGCATGAAAAGAGCCATCCAGCCGGTAACAACATTGAACGAGAATGGCTAGTGGCAACAACTAAACTTTTGCAAGTCATATTGTTCTTCACTGAAAAACATGAATTAGGAAGTCTTTTCATACATAACAAACGCTGGTGAAATGAAAAAGTAGTAGCGGCTTGGAGTTTCAACCGCAAACATTCAGAGATGGCCTTAGGATTACAGGTCATCATGAAGCAAAGGTCACCAGGGGTAATATTAAAAGTAGTGATTCTGGAATTAAGTAGGACATCTTGGTCTGGAAGAAGAGTACATGAGGGACAATATTCATGGGCCAAAAAGTCGCCCAAAATGACATTAGGTCGGGCACTGGATATATTAAATACATGACGAAGGGTTTCAGTAGATGCGGGGACAGCGACCAAACAGGTCGATAATATGTCAGTAACGCTCTTCATGGGGGTAAGGCAAAAATGCGGAGAGTTCGTCACTCGCTTCGCGAGTGTGATCCAGAAATTGGAGGACGTCCGCCACGCGGATCGCGTAGCTCTTGTTATCCCATCAGTCGGCGTCGGTAGATCCTCTCCTCTCCCGGCGTAACAGGCCAAAAGGAGTCCAGCGCCGACACATCCTGCAGCAGCAGTCCAGAGAATGATCTGAAAGAATACAAACACAGGCCTTAATCATTCTCGTAAATAACATTTGTCAGCTGGGACAGCTTCCCAGCCATCTTTCCCTGGCTTCATCACCAAAACGGTGTTGTCATGACCAGTCGCAATAATATCAGCCTGTTCAGGAGGATTTTTAGGCGATTGCACCCATATTTTAGCTCCAGGAAGATCAGAAGATCCGAAGCCTTTTTGTCCACGCACAGTTAGCAACGTTGGGGCAGAGCCTTTTTTGATCTCACCACTGAAGACAGGCATAATCAATAACTGAGCAACACGGTCAGACTTTTTGATAAACAAATCCATCTCACTGCTATTAAGCAAGAGAACCTTAATCTCTCCCTGATAATCACTGTCGATCACACCACCAAGGACTTGAACACCTTTCAGGGCCAGGCCAGATCTAGGGGCAATTAATCCAAAACTACCGGCAGGTATAGAGACACCAATGCCAGTTTCAACAATGATTCGATCTTTTCCTGGGAAGTGTACATCATTTAAAGCATGCAGGTCGAGGCCTGCGGAACCTGGAGTAGCTCTACACGGAGCCAAAGCACCGGGGGTAATTTCCCAATATGTGACCGTAGCAGCAACAGAATTAGGTTTTGCATCAACATGTGGAGGAAACAAACGCATCAAAGGAGATTCAGCATGCAACAAAGGACGATTATTAAGTATTAACAAAGCTTGAAGTAAGACATCTCTCCACTGGCTGTAACGGTCATCAGTCAACTTGCGCAACTGTTCTTTCAACAAACCATTCATTCTCTCAATCAGTCCTGAAGCTTGTGGATAATATGGAATGTGAAATACCCAGTCGATATTGTTTTCCATACAGAATTCCTGCACCAATCTTCCACGAAAGTGGGATGCATTGTCCGATTGAATTTGGAATGGGACACCATAATATAGAATAATCAGTTCCAGGGTTTTAATTGTATTCACTTGGGTAGCATTCTTGCAAGGGAAAGCGACCAAAAGGCCACTATAAGTATCAACTGCTGTACAAACGTATTGACAATTTCTGCTCATGGGGAGCGGACCAATATAATCAATCTGCCAAATTTGGGCGGGCAATTTACCTCGATGTAAGTGACCTCGAACAATTTGAGGCACCTCTTTCTTTCTAGAATGCTGGCAAATGGGACAATGTAGAATGGCATCTTTAATTAAAGAAAAGGGAATATGAATTCCTCTATCAGCAGCCCACCTGTTAGTGGCTTTCTCTCCAAAATGTCCTGCTTTCTGATGGGCCCATTTCGCCAATCCCGCCAAATCAGAATCTTGCATGTCAACCACTGCCTCAGAAATTTTAGACTGTTCATCTGCAATGTTATGGAAAAATTTGTCAAGGGAGTCTATTGGAGTATGAGCATCCACGTGAAAGATTGTTACAGTACTGTGCGGAAGCAGTTCCCAAATTTCTTGCCACAATTCTTTACCCCATAATTCCTTGGAGTGCAATTCCCAATTGTGCGAGTGCCATGTAGGCAACCACACCGCTAATCCGTTTGCAGTGGACCAAGAATCGGTGAAAATATGACATGTACCTGGTAACTCTTGTTTCAAAACTTGGTAAATCGCATAAAGTTCAGCATATTGACTACTCTTACCGTCTCCAGTAGTGCTCAACAATTTCTTAGTAGTCGGGTTATAGGAGACAGCTTTCCAATGTCTCTTGTCACCAATGAACTTCGCAGAACCATCCGTAAACCACACATGTTTTCTATCCTCCACGGACAGATCATCAAATGATTTACCCCACTGCACGGGAGACTCCTGCACTACGGGAACCGAACGCTCACTCTCAGCTTCATTGGAGGGCGCCTGCGCCACTCGCTCATGTAAAACCGCCACACCTTTCGGACCCACACGTGCCCTGTCCTGAATGTACCATTTCCATTTAATCACACTAGCTTCCTGAGCATGTCCAATTCGATGGGACTTCGGTGAACTCAAAACCCACTGCATGATGGGAATCTCAGGCCTCAAAATCACAGCATGGCCTAAAGTCAATTGCTCGGTGTCCACCAGAGCCCAATAACAAGCAAGCAACTGTTTTTCAAAAGGAGAATAACGCTCACCAGCCTCTGGTAGCTTTTTGGTCCAAAAACCTAATGGCACTTTTTGTCTGCCCTGCTTTTGCCACAAACTCCAATTGGCATACAGACCTTCCACGGACACATTCAAATCCACATTACCCTCACTCACGGGCCACAAATCCAAAGCATACTGAATAGCTTCTTTAGCCAAATCAAAAGCAGTCTGTTGAGGTTCACCCCACTCAAACGCATTCTTTTTACGAGTGACTCGATACAGTGGAGCCAAGATTTGACTCAAATGTGGAATATGTTGGCGCCAAAATCCAAACAACCCAATAAAGGATTGCGCCTCTTTCCTATTTCTGGGAACAGCAAAATCAAGTATTTTACGTTTAACTTGTGGGATCACTTCTCTGTGACCTTCATGCCAATTAATTCCTAGAAATTTCACAGCTTGGGATGGAGTTTGTAATTTATCAGGATTAATTTCCCAGCCTTTTGCTCGCAAACAGTCAATGATCTGATCCAAATGAGACTGTACTTGGTCTTGCGTTTCACCTTGAATCAAAATATCGTCAATATAATGACAAATCTGAACTTGTGGAATCGTAGGCACTTCAGACAAATGTTCCGCCACCAGCCGGTGACAGATTGTAGGGCTATGTACATAGCCTTGAGGAAGACTCCGGAACGTCATTTGACGTCCATTCCATGTAAAACTGAATTGTTCTTGGCATTCGGGGGCAATTGGAATCGAAAAGAATGCATTAGCAATATCGATAGAAGCATACCATGTACCAGGATGCTTTTGAATTCTCTCAATCAATGTAACAATGTCAGGCACTGCCACAGTCAATTTAGGTGTATGTTTGTTCAATTCTCGATAATCAACAGTCATGCGCCAAGAGTTGTCACTTTTGCGCACGGGCCAAACAGGATTATTCCAAGCGGATGTGACCGGAGTAATGACTCCCGCGTCAACCAAATCCTGAATCGTAGCTGTAATTTCTTCATGACCACCTGGGATGCGATATTGTTTCTGAGAAATCACTTTCGTTGCTAAAGGGATCTTAATAGGTGGCATGCGTAAACGGCCAACCCGTACGGGTCTGGTCGAAATGTACTGTCTAGTACCAAACTGATAGTAACCATCATCCAAATGCAAAGTCATACCTTTCAAGATGTCAATTCCAATAATGTATTCCAAAAGTGGCACAACCAACACAGAGTATTCTCTACGAGGAATCCTACCAATTTTAATCTCAAGTGCAGTTTGAACTGCGGGCGTTTCTGTACCACCCAGGCCGGTAATTGTGAAAGATTGTCCATGAAATTTTCTCGACTTGCCATGAATTAAAGTGGCCTCCGCCCCAGTATCAACCAACGCTCGGGCCCTTTGGATATTACGATGTTTCCAAAAAATCTCAATATCTACATATGGTCTGTAATCTCTGTGGGCCCACCTGCGTACCGGAGCTTGACCTATTTCCTAGTCATTTTTCCTGCGTTCAGTCAACCAAGACAGATCAGGGTAGATGTTTTCAGTTTTCTTCGGTATCAGAATTTCTTGTTCATATCCGTCTCCAGTGCGAAACGGATTAGTATCATGTTCAAAAAATTGTGAATTACGGTCAGAGAGTCTATTACGATCCTCCCTCCTTCGTATATCAGGGGAATAACTCCTTGCATCTCTATGTCTGCTAGAACCACGATCATCTCTTCCCCTTTCACGATCATCCTCTCTTCCCCTCCCATCACTACGACGGGGGGAACCACCACGTTCTTGGCGCCGGTCATCACGGCGATCAGAATTCACACGTCGTCTCTCATCACCACTGTCATCCGAACCACGATCATAATCATTCTTTCGCACACGACGGGCACCTTCCTTCCGATCCAAACCACGCTTACGGAACATATCCCATAGGATATTATTGGGTTCACCATCGATCTCTTCCCTTTTCACACCATCAGCAACGAGAGCAAGAAACATGTCACGTCTAGAGAACTTATAGTCCCCACCAGTACGACCCTCAGGTCGGGATTGTCTTTCAGGTTTAAACCATTCACCCAACTCACCAAGCTGACGAACAGACTCAAGCACAGCAGACAAAGGATTGCCAGTTTGATTAATCAATAAAGTCATCATGACCTGCTTGTAAGCAACAGGAGAAGAACGGATAATGCGATTACGCACAGAAGATGTTAAAAGACCATCCAATAATCTGTCAGCAGTACTAAGGAAGATACAGGTTTTCATGACTTCTTCCTTTAAACGTTGCGACGCATCGCGCAGAGTATACCACGGCTTTTCATCAGAGGGCCAATCAGACTCAGTTGGATATTTATGATTACAGCCATCAGACGCAAGCTGGAGCAAAGAAGTTTGAACATTACCATTAAAATTCCGAAAATGGTCCTGAATAGTAGAATCAGAACTCAAAGAGCAAAATCGTAAGCAATCAACGGCATCGAGCATAATACCGGAAGCGCCAAGCTCATAAAGGCGCACCATCCAGGTAAGCAAAGACTCACCAGGTCGTTGTTTAAATCGTTGCAGGATGTCACTGATCTCCTGCTGAGTAAAATCTTCAATACAGTCAAGAGCGATACCACCCGGATTACCAGGGGCTTGTTGTAATTTCCGTCGAAAAATCGGGTGAGCAGAAACTGCGGGAAGAGCTTCCGAGGAAGCCCGCATCTTAGATTTAACATCACAATCAGGGCAAGCTACGTCGTCCGCACGGGAAGAACGAGCACGGTCACAATCGGGAGTTGAATCAATGCACGAAGCAGATTTACAATCACGTCCGGAGCGAGAAGACTCGCGCTTGTCACCCTCCTCTGCCGAGGAGTCAGAAGTATGAGAATCCCAGATATTACCGTCCCACTCATCGGGGTTCCAATCCATTCCAGCTTTTGCTACAACCATACGCACTTTGCGTGAAGACACACGTCCACGACGATGTTTATACTTATATCGTGCAATACGGACCGCAGCCCTTTCGGCAATGGTCTGATATGTTTCAAGTTTATCGGCAAGCAATTTATTTTGACAACGCAACAAAGTGTGCGCATTTTGCAACTCGACACACTGTCCTTCCGAATCTTTAAACTGTTTCTGTAGTTGCACAACCCTCTCATGCATTATTCTGTATGCATTAAGAACAATCCACCCTCTGCGTCCTAAAATAGGAAGCTCATCACCCTTCACTACTGGCGCTTTCTGTAGGCACGAAATCACATCAGCAGGCTCCGCCTGCTCCAAGAATGAAGACCAATTTTCGCTCAAACCAGTAGAATCAGCCCACTCACGGGCCAAAGCCTCATAAGGCGTAGACTCCCGGCCGGGAATCTGAATCGGTAATTTGAAAACCGACGATGATTTTTTCACAAACATAATGATACACAAAAAATATATACACAATTATAAACAAAATTTTATACGTACAAGCCGAGCGCAAACCAACGAGATGAAGACAACACAATGCACACAGGCTTCGTAAACAGTTCGTGACGCCAGATGTAATGGCTGGATTTTCTGTTTAGATGGGATCAGCCCCCAGGGGCCCCTGTGACCCAGCCAAAACGTACTCACCTTCCCTTCTTAGATCGTATTTACACTGAGTAGATATAACGATGAATATACAGGTCGCACCTAAGAATGGGGAATGATAATATACATATATGGATTTTCTACAATATCTTATTCACATCAGTTGGCCTCGCGGTCGCCTCGACCCAGACCGTTCTACCCCAGGGCAGATCTGACACACAATCCGGCGTGTCTACACACGGGCCTGCAGAACCCAATGCTCTCTCTTTTCCAGCGTTCGCGATCCTGCGAAACATAGACGTCAGTGTCCCCCCTGACGCTCTCACTTAGTCTTATACCACAATCCGGTGGCTTTACACGGCAGTATCCCTCCTGCCGTTCTCATTAACGCCGCATATCAACGACGACCACATTCCTATGAAACATTATTGGGATGATATCTCGACAGTCTACTTAGGATAAAACTACAATAATAACTTTGGATATGGGTCCAGATTGTATAGTGTACTCGTTGCTTTTGACATCAGAGGTTCACTCACTCCCTATTTGTGTGATCACCACTTGCCTGATTGGGATT
This sequence comes from Lissotriton vulgaris, assembly GCF_964263255.1. Classification (NCBI taxonomy): domain Eukaryota; kingdom Metazoa; phylum Chordata; class Amphibia; order Caudata; family Salamandridae; genus Lissotriton; species Lissotriton vulgaris. The sequence goes on along the minus strand of NW_028249865.1, from coordinate 719,423 downwards.
ACTCGTCCATTCATGCGCCTAGCTTTCACCTAGGAGTTGCGTTTACCAAGATTGAACATAAGCACCAGGCACACGGTAATTCTATATGAATTAGGGCATTTATTAACCATAAACATAAATCACATTACTATGCAGCATTACATTTGCACAAGAAATAAAAGAGAAAGATTAGGGTGCACGCACTATAAGGACTGGTTGGACTTCACCTGGTTAACGGGAAATCGGGACTCGGCAGTCATCTAGGCTCCTGTCTCGTCTCTGGGTCCTGGCTCGCCTTGCAGTCACCCTCAGCCGTCACAGGTACACGTCTGCACTGATAGGCTCAAACTCGTCTGCTCTCCCTCAGGACCTCGGAACCTTGCTGTTAATTAGCTACCGTCTCTCTCTCTCTCTGTATTAGTGCGCTCCGCGCCACTTCTCGTTCAGTCTATTTTCAGAGAGTTTCGGTCTTAAATCTTTCTCCGACTTCAAAGATGGCGACTTGTCCACCATGAAAATGAATAATGGTAGAGATGCTAACGGCTAGATGCCGCCTACGGACTGACTGACTGAAAGACTAACACCTTCGCTAATATCAAAGCCCGTTCCTTCATGGAAATTCACGGCCAGTAACCTGCCGCCCACCAAATTCTTGTACCTCCCCGTACCAAGGACACTTTCCCAGCCGGCCGGCCTGAAGTTGTGTCTTCGGAGTGGAGAAAAATACATTCCTTCGATAAGGGTCAGCCTGAACCGGTTCTCTCCAAGCGAACAACAGCTTGAAACTAAAACATTACACTTCACCTAGAAAGCCTTCTCGAGCTACCAGGCAGAAAGCAAAATGGAGTCTGTCTCGCTTAAGGCCTACGGAGCCCATAATATACATAGCTCCATGAGAAACAGATCGGCATGTTAGCAAATGAGTAAATCATGACTAATACCCATATATCTAACCCCTAACTTAAATTCATAAGCCTTACTCTAAGAAAAATGGCACGAAAATGCCCTTATATCTATAAGACAGGATCCCTGTCTATCGGCCTAATCCCTATGCTATGAGGGTGATAGGCTGGAGTCACTCTCCATCATTCTCCTTCTCCAGAGGGCTGGCAGAAAGACAGCCATAACAGAATTATAAATGACAATGCCTTTTATTATCTGTTTTGATAATTAACATAAATAAAAGGCATTTTGTCATTTACAATGCCAATAGCTCAAACTCCTATAAATGCAAGACCTATTTTATTTCAAAGAAGTGGCTGCCATTGTCCTGGGCTGCTTGGAAGGTGAAAGCGCGCATGGCGTGCTGAATGTTGAGGGAAAGCATGCTGTGCCTGCAGTAGGAGAAACTCATTAAAGAAAATAGTGCTTACAGGCTAAATAAGACATACTGTGTAAGGACAGAAGTAAAAGGGCCAGTGCTCATGGGAGGACACAATGAAGACAAGACGGTACTAAGTAGGGACAAACAAACCTATTAACGAATTTGAAGCCAGCATTTACGAAGGACAATGACACAAGCAAATGGCATAAATTGGGCAGAGAGTGGGCGGGGCTTTAAGTCCATACTTGAATACAGCATGCCTCGCAGAGCAGCGCATGCGCTGCCCAGGCCCGACCTAAAAACAAGAGTGCAACTCAGAGGAGGACTTGGTTAACAAACAGAAGATGAAAGCATACGCTGACAAAAGACAACATGCGAAGAATCTCATCTTTGAGAAAGGAAATCGAGTGCTCGCCCGTCGCATGCGGAGAAGAAATTCGGATGCTCCATTTGATGCGGAATCCTTTCAGGTGGTGTCACCAAAGGGACACATGGCTACTGCCCAGCGCCCCAGGAAGTCTATCACCAGAGACTCTTCTCTTTTTAGGCATTTGACTCATCGTTCACCCGATCTATTGTTGAAAGATAGACTGGTTCTGGAGCCTCTGAAACAGCTGCTGCCCCTCCACCGTCAGCGAAGATCCTGGACATTAATGGTGACAGTTCCCAGTTTCCAGTGAGAAGATCAGAGCGGACAATTTGTGAACCAAGAAGATTGATTGAGGAGCTATAACTGTACAGATCTGAAAATATGTTTCTTTAACTGTCATTTTTTATTTAACAGAGGGGGAAATTCTGTGAGTTAGCAATGACGGAACCCTTTTTGCTCCTGATGGACTCTGTAGAGCTGTAGCGTAGGATGTTGAGTTTGCAGTTACACGCCGACAAATAAAGATGTGTAAAACTAAGCTCCTTGGGCCTCATTTATGAGAAATGACGTATCTCTGTGTCAAAGCAGTGATGCGTCACTTCTCAGTGCGCACTCCTTGCGACATTCCTGATGCGTCATATTTAATGTATGACGCATCATGTCGCAAGGAGGTACAGATATGTCAGTATTTCTGACGTATCTGTAAGCGCAAAAGTGACGCATTGCTGGAGTGTGTTACAAAAGAGATGCAACGCAACGGCGTCCTAAATGTGACGCAGTGAAATCTCATAGATTTCACTGCGTCACTTCTACGACCCTTCCATGCGTCAATATGCCCCCCCTTGCATACATTATACCTGGCGCAGGTATAATGTGGCGCAGGGGTTTACAAAGTGACGCATCTACCTAGATGCGTCACTTTGTAAATATGGCGCAACAAGGCACATTTTTTACGCCACTGGTGCGTCACAAAAAGTGACGCACCGGTGGCGTAAAAGTGACGTACAGCCTCATAAATGAGGCCCCTTGTGTGGTGTAGTCATTGGCAGGTTGGGGAAGACGGTACACCCTGAGGGAAGGACTCTGTGTTATCTTGTGGACGCATACTGCCTACTTTCTGTATTGATTCTAAGTTGCTGTATCCCGTTGTGTCGTTGGCGAGGGATTGCTTGATCCTGGCCTGGTCTCTCCGGCTCCATGATCTGCTCCCCATGTGACCTAATAAATGCTACTGGCTGTGTGATCATCTGTGTGTCATCTCCTTTTCAGAAATAACAGCCATCCATCTGTACTAACACGAGGGAAACAAAAGGTCACATCTGCTGCATTAAAGTCATTTATCCAATGACTCACATTGTAAGCTAGTTCTACAGGGGGTAGAAAATGTAATTTTGTACCTCCCTTAAATGCATTTTTACAAAGGCCTTAAGATTTCACAGATTAATATTGCATGAAGTCTCAGAAAGATGAATATGTTATGAGAAGGTAAGGTCCTCAAAGTAGCCAGCAGTTCTCCCGCTAGGTAGGGTTGTGCAAGATTGCATCATTTTTGGATACATTTCACAAACTTCCTTTAACATTTTGCAACATTGCTCTTTTAAGGGCATATTTACTATGTTTTAGCGCTGTGTATGTGTCACAAAGGTGACATAAATCGCCACTAAATATTTTTGACTCATTTCCTTTCCAGTGCTGAACTTGTGTAGTGCTGCAAAATCACTGGAAAGTAGCGCTAAACGGCGCATAGTGCTGCTTTCCATTACTTGCCACTAAAACGGTGTACCCTGGGTAGGGCATGGGTGTTTCCATGCAACCACCCAAGGTTTCTGACGCTTAGCCCTATTTACTGAAAAAGTAGACAAGGTTTAGCATCAGAAAATGGCGCCCCTTCATCCAGGTGCAATCACAGAGAAATGCTTTAATTTCTCCTTTCTTTTCCAATTGTGCATGTGTGCTGCACTCTAGAGCTCACACGCACGGTGGGAAAAGCGTTAAGGTGAGTTGAAACATAGGGCCAGATTCGCTAAGTTCTCACTCAGCGCAGTGCCGCAGCCGTGAATGCAGCGCTGTGTGAGAAGGAGAGAGCACGAGAGCGCCACATGTATTGGAATATGGCGCTCTCCTCCCTCCTCCCTAGTGCTGGCTCTGAAATCAGCTGCCGAGTGCCACAGAGACACCTTGGCACCCCGGTGCACGGGTGTCTCCGTGAGTTGTACTGTAAGGGCCCTTCCAGTACAAACTCCCATGCATAGACTGACTTCAAGCCTTTTCCGACTTTGTATGCGTGCTGCACAGTGCAGCGCATGCACAAAGTTGGAAAAGGAAGGAGAAATGAAAGCATTCCTCCTTTTTTGCACCTACTATAAAAGGGCACATTTTTCCGATGCTAAACCCTGTCTACTCTGTTCGGTAAGTTGGGATTAGCGTCAGGGGCCTTGGGTGGTGCATGGTAATGCCCATGCACCACCCAAGGTACGTCCCCTTGGCGCTAAGTAATGTTTGGAATTTACTTTCACGTTATTTCCAGCGCTAAAAAAGTTTTGCTCTGGGGGGTCCTAGCTCACAGTAATGATTCAGTGGGGTCCCTGGCTTCCAGTAGTGATTCAGTGGAGGTCCCTGGCTCACAGTAATGATTCAGTGGCGGTCCCCAGCTTCCAGAAATGATTCAGTGGGGGTCCCTGGCTTCCAGAAATGATTCAGTGGGGGTCCCTGGCTTCCAGTAATGATTCAGTGGCGGTCCCCAGCTTCCAGAAATGATTCAGTGGGGGTCCCTGGCTTCCAGTAATGATTCAGTGGCGGTCACCAGCTTCCAGTAATGATTCAGTGGGGTCCCCGGCTTCCAGTAATGATTCAGTGGGGGTCCCGGGCTTCCAATAATGATTCAGTTGGGGTCACCAGCTTTCAGTAATGATTCATTGGGGATCCCCAGCTTTCAGTACTGATTAATTGGGGGTCCCCAGCTTCCAGTAAGGACTCAATGGGGGTCCCTGACTTCTTTTTTTTTTTCCAATACTTTTATTTTTATTGCAAACAAGTCAGATAAACAGCATGAGAAAAAAAAGATAAGAATTTAGCTTTTTTTGCTATGAGATGTCCGTTATGAACAATTTACATTAAAGATCATATTCAATTTGTAGAATAAATAATAAAAAGAAAAAAAGAAAAGAAAAATAAAAGTAAACATTTTGAAACCATTTTACATTATGGGAAATAAAAATTGCTTTCAATGGATGAGTAGTGTCTTAAATTTGTCCATTAATTTCTCGTTGAGTCCATTGATATATTGGCGCCCAAATTGTTCTCCCCATTTGTTTCTTTTTCCATCCTTTTGTTGCATAAATTACAGATTCTGAATTAAATTTGGCCAACAACCGAGATCTCCACATAGAAAAGGAAGGAGAATCTGCACTGATCCAATCTTGTGTAATACACGCTCGAAATACAGACATCATAATAAAAATCAAAGACTGGTGTTCTTTTCCTACAGTATCAGTTGAAAGTCCAAATATTAACAGTTCCGGAGTTAAATTTAATGTGTATTCTAATAAAATCTGAATAAATTTCTGCATTTCTGAAAGTAATATTGTGAGTTTGGGGCAAGAAAAAAACATGTGAATAGTGTCTGCTCCAATCAAGGAACACCGATTACAGGAAATACAAGCTGTGGCACCCCATTTCATTACCTTAGCTGGAGTACAATACAGATCAAACAATATCATATAATGTTGTGTACGTGATCTACCAGTAAATAAAACAGAATTAGCTAACTCAATTGATTCTTCAAACAATACAGTTTTCCCCAGTTTCATTTCCCATTTTTGTTGAATCATGGGTAAATCATCCGGAAGAAAAGTCATAAGTATATCATAAATATAACCAATTTTCCTTTTCGAGAAGAGACTCTCAATCAGTGAAATCTTTTGTAAGTCTTGTCTATCTCGATTTAATGTTGATTTAAAAAAACGATATATCTGCAGGTATTTAAAGTAGTCAAATCTCGTAAGGTTAAATTTAGTTTGAAGTTCATCAAATGAGGATATACGATTCTCTGTACATAAATCACCCAAATAAATAATACCATAATTGCGCCATTTATTCATAGTAGCATCCCTAAATATGGTAGGAAAACATTGTGATTAATTTAATGGAGTGTACCTCAATAATTTTGGAATCCCAACAAGTTTTCTGACAATTTTCCATGTTTTATATGCTGCAGTTACAATCTTACATTTTATTTTTTTGTAATAACTAGGTTCTATTATTCTTAGAAAGTGCCCTCTAGCTTTGGTACCTAAAGCAAATTCATAAATCGACGGAGTATACGCAAATGGTATCAGGGCTTTATTGCCGATAATTAAAGGGGAGATGTATTGTAATACCGCAGCCAAATAATAAAACAAAAGATGTGGTGTAACCCATTCTCCTTTTGTCTTTGGTAAGATCATTTTTTATAGGCTCTTCGATTACCCGTATAGCCCCATAAAAATCTCCCTATAATTTTTTCAGTTTGTTTAAAAAAGTCTATCGGAAATTCGAGTTGCACTGTTCTAAATAGATATATGAATTTTGGCAAAATTAGCATTTTTAAGATATTATTCCTCCCATATAATGATAAGTGTAAATAGTCAATATGTTCTAACGTCGAATTGGCTGTTTTTAGTACTGGGTTATAATTTATTTTAGGGATATTAATAATTGGAGTGGTTAACTTGATACCTAAATATGTCGCTTCAGTTACTATATTGATTCGAGGTGGAGGATTTTGGCCAACGAAGAGTATTTGTGTTTTAGAGAGATTTAGTTTATACCCTGAGAAGGACCCAAATTCTACTGCCAATTCCTCAATCCTAGTAAAAGCCTTCGCTATGTCCTTAGTGATAACTACCACGTCGTCTGCATGTGCCTGGGGGTCCCTGGCTTCCAGTAATGATTCAGTGGGGGTCCACAGCTTCCAGTAAGGACTCAGTGGGGGTACCTGGCTTCCAATAATGATTCAGTGGGGTCCCTGGCTTCCAGTAGTGATTCAATGGGGTCCCTGGCTTCCAGTAATGACTCAGTGGGGGTCCCCAGCTTCCAGTAATGATTCAGTGGGGGTCCCCAGCTTTCAGTAATGATTCAGTGGGGGTCCCCACCTTCCAGTAATGATTCGGTGGGGGATTGAGGACTCCAGTAATGACTCAGTGGGGGTCCCCAGCTTCCAGTAATGATTCAGTGGGGGTTCCCATCTTCCAATAATGATTCAGTGGGGGTCTCCAGCTTCCAGTAATGATTCAGTGGGGGTTCCCATCTTCCAATAATGATTCAGTGGGGGTCTCCAGCTTCCAGTAATGATTCAGTGGGGGTCCCCAGCTTCCAGTAATGATTCAGTGGGGGTCCCCAGCTTCCAGTAATGATTCAGTGGGGGTCCCCAGCTTCCAGTAATGATTCAGTAAGGGTCCCCATCTTCCAGTAATGATTCAGTGGGGGTCGCTGGCTTCCAGTAAGGACTCAGTGGGGTTCCCTGGCTTACAGTAATGATTCAGTGGGGGTCCCCAGCTTCCAGTAATGATTCAGTGGGGGTCCCTGGCTTCCAGTAATGATTCAGTGGGGGTCTCCAGCTTCCAGTAATGATTCAGTGGGGGTTCCCATCTTCCAATAATGATTCAGTGGGGGTCTCCAGCTTCCAGTAATGATTCAGTGGGGGTCCCCAGCTTCCAGTAATGATTCAGTGGGGGTCCCCAGCTTCCAGTAATGATTCAGTGGGGGTCCCCAGCTTCCAGTAATGATTCAGTGGGGGTCCCCAGCTTCCAGTAATGATTCAGTGGGGGTCCCCATCTTCCAGTAATGATTCAGTGGGGGTCGCTGGCTTCCAGTAAGGACTCAGTGGGGTTCCCTGGCTTACAGTAATGATTCAGTGGGGGTCCCCAGCTTCCAGTAATGATTCAGTGGGGGTCCCTGGCTTACAGTAATGATTCAGTGGGGGTCCCCAGCTTCCAGTAATGATTCAGTGGGGGTCCCCAGCTTCCAGTAAGGACTCAGTGGGGGTCTGCAGCTTTCAGTAAGGACTCAGTGGGGTTCCCTGGCTTACAGTAATGATTCAGTGGGGGTCCCCAGCTTCCAGTAATGATTCAGTGGGGGTCCCTGGCTTCCAGTAATGATTCAGTGGGGGTCCCCAGCTTCCAGTAAGGACTCATTGGGGGTCCCCAGCTTCCAGTAAGGACTCAGTGGGGGTCCCCAGCTTCCAGTAAAGACTCAGTGGGGGTCCCCATCTTCCAGTAATGATTCAGTGGGGGTCCCTGGCTTCCAGTAATGATTCAGTGGGGGTCCCCATCTTCCAGTAATGATTCAGTGGGGGTCGCTGGCTTCCAGTAAGGACTCAGTGGGGTTCCCTGGCTTACAGTAATGATTCAGTGGGGGTCCCCAGCTTCCAGTAATGATTCAGTGGGGGTCCCCAGCTTCCAGTAATGATTCAGTGGGGGTCCCTGGGTTCAAGATTTGTTTAAGTGACGGTCCACAGAAGTAAAAAGGTTAAGAACCACTGCACTAGAGTGTCCAAAATAAAATAATAAAGTCAAAAAGTTCCTGCCATGTGTTTCCCAGTGCCATCATTCACTGACCACTGGCGACCGTGCTCAGGTAGAGTTGATGGTTCGCCCTCACTTAAAGCGTTTATATTTGAACTTAGAAACTTCTGTAAGTTTGACAGAAATCATTTGTACATCTTTAGCACAGTGAGGTTGTAGGCAATACTGACAAACGGCTCAGTGAGGTCACACAAGTAAGGTTGTGCATTGTATCTACATTCATATAGAGCTTCCTGCTAGTTGCATAATGCAAAGAATCATATGCAGAAGGGTAGCATGCTACTCCCTGGGAGTGCTTTGGGTCGAGCGCGTCTGTCATGTGCCTGTAGTGTGTTGATGCAGTGCGTAAGGGCCAGATTTGGGCACTTTCGTGTTTGTTGCTGCAGCCAGGCTTGCTCTGAAGTGAAAAGGAGAGGTATTAGATGTTAGTGAGGGGGTAGATTGAAGTCTGGGAGTGTGGTGTGGCTTCAGTGTGATGTCTTCTGGTGCTATGCTTGAAAGCAGAGACTCTCCGAACCAGGCAGCAGCAAATGTGTAGCTGCACATACGTGTAGGAGAAAAGTGTTAGCATAAACAGTCAAGCATGCAGACATTTTCCATCTTTGTTGTGGTCTTGTTGCACGGTTTAAACCAGATTGAATATAGAGCAAAGCAAGTGCATCCCTCAGGGGGTTGACTTGATGTAAAATGTAATGTATCTGCTGAACAGCAATTGAAGGAGTGGTTGTTACACAACCGGCCATACCACATGCTCCAAAGAGTCAACCCATCAGCGCCAGGAGCAACCTTCAGAAGTGACCATTACACAACCGGCCACACCACGTTCTACAAAGACTTAAAAAAATGAGTGTAGGTCACTCAATGTTCGTACTATATGGAGGCGCATGGACACAGGGGACGAAATTGCGAGGTTTGTACTGTGAGACATGCACACCTGACACTGCGGGGTTACCATATGTCAGAATTCCAGCTCAGCTGTTTGCTGCATACCAACTCGAGGGATGTCCAGCTCTACTCAGAGGTGGACAGCCTGATGACACGTACCCACAGCTAACAGGGAGTTAGCGCACCTTTGCTGGGGTTTGGCAGCTCACCCACCCTAGGCAAAACGAGGTTAGGAAGTGCTAGGTAGGAGTACAGCTATATTCACTACTTATAAGCCTGCAAATATTCACTGTCTTAGCACAACGTGGAAATGTTTATCCTTTTCACTGTTGTTGTGATGCTAATTACCCTATTCTGTTTCATTCTACTAATTATCATAGCACACGTATTTTATGCAAGATTAACAACACTTCAATGAAATGAAATTAGAATTTCTAAAGCGCACTACTACCTGTAGGTGTCTAGGCGCTGACTTCCAGGGGCTGGACCAATGTAAAGACAGCATCAGACAACGTCTTGTGTGGAGCCGGTGAGTGATGATCCTGAGCTAGTTGTTAAACAGCCAGGTTTTAAGGGCCTTGCGAAACGTAAGCACATTTGTTGTGGTTTTTAGCATCAGAGGCATCGAGTTCCAGAGCTTGGAAGTGGCTACTGCAAAGCTCTTGCCTCACCCGGTGGCTTTCCTGAATTTAGATACCACCAGATTAGCCTGGGAAGAAGATTGTAAAATTCTGGGGGGGTTGTATAGTTGAAAAAGTTGATTCATCGATTTAGGACCCAAAAGATGAAGGGCCTTAAAGACTATGCATAGAGATTTGAATACTACCCACTATCTAACCAGGAGCCAGTGTAGAGCAGGGAGGGCCTTGGAGGTCGATTGATATTTCAGTATTCCTAAAAGCAATCTGGCCCCTGCATTTTGGACCATGTGGAGCTTGTCTAGAGCTTTCTTTTGGGCTGCCAGAAATAGCCCATTGCAGTAATCAAATGAATATAGGTGTACCAACAGATTTGTGTCAATATGTCTTGTCAATATAATGTCATGGTTGTACTATGCAAAATGGGTTTATATAAAAAAATTAGTTTCAGGAGCAATGTTCCCTCTAATGTGCTTCCTCTGTGTGCGGCAATAAAGGCTCTCTGTGCACTGCAGCCAAACCTGTGTGTGCTAAAGACATGCAACAACTCACTATGGAAGTGAGTACAACAGGCAAGCTAAATAAAGTCAGTCAGGAGGGCCACTGGCAGTGCAACCAGTTGTAGCAACGATTCTTTATATGTATGCAAATATATAACAAGTAAGATGCTTCGAATAATTTCAGCAGCTCTCACAGGTGGCAGGGTACACTGCAATGGTATGTCCAACACACTTGGTCCAGGGAAGACATGGCTTGACAGTTCAGTCTAGACTGTTCCCATGAGGCACAGGGTCAAGGCTGATTTGCATATGGCCATGTCTGAACTGGCGTGGCCTGGTGAGCAAAATAACAATGGATTAAACCCAGATCTGTGACTGGGGGTGAATGTTTTGCCATTGTGCAACATTCCGTCCATCATCTTGTGTGTTTTGCTGTTCACCCTATGTGGGAAGGGTATGCCCAGACGTGGGTCCCGTGCTCACTACGCCACTGGAGTCAAGCTATCCTGGCTGAAGACGGCTGAAAGCCGGAAACCGGTCCTAAAATGCCTGATTCCGGTCCAGGGAAGACATGGCTTGGTAGTTCGGTCTGGACTGTTCCCATGAGGCACAGGGTCAGACTGATTTGCATATGGCCATGTCTGAACTGGGATGGCTTGGTGAGCAAAATAACAATGGATTAAACCCATATCTGTGACTGGGGTGAATGTTTTGCCATTGTGCAACATTCCGTCCATCATATTGTGTGTTTTGATGTCCAACACACTTTCCAGAGTCTCCAGCTCTGCCTTCCCTATGCAGGAAACACCAGAAAACTGACTGGTACACCTAGTCTTTTAACTGCTGTGAATCCCAAGAGACCATGCTCAGCCTTTAACTCCAGCAGAGATCAGGCAATGGCATGCCAAGGCACACACGCCAAGCACTTTCAACACATTTCATGTGACAGCAGGCCCATCTAGCCATTTCTATAAACGTTCAAAGCTTCACACACTGACATTTAGATTAAGACAACTACTTTTTGTTCCAAACACATTTTAAATGGACATTAGGTAAATATCTCCTTTGTTCTACCTGCAGTACTTTGGGTTATGTCTACCAACCTGTCCAAGTAAAATCCCTCCATATGTGAAGTCCTTTTCATTTGAGCAGTTTCCCTTGGTAGGATGTCACACTCTTGCCCGCATCTTTAGAAACCTCTACTACATTTGAACTTTTGGATTCTTTGTTGACTCTGGTCTCTCCAGTCTCCCTTTTGCATTGGTTTCTGTCCTTTTTAGGTTTTCCTCACTGAAGAATTACAGTTAATTATTAAGTTTCTTCGAGGCAGTACTGCGGAAATTATATTTTTCATGACCTTTAAGCACATGAGCTTGACCCTTCCTGGGGAAGCTCCTTTGACAGACTTAAGTTAGGATTTTGTCTTAAGTCTGTCTTAAGTCTGTCTTAAGTTTGTCTTAAGTCTGTCTTAAGTCTGTCTTAAGTCTCTCTTAAGTCTGTCTTAAGTCTGTCTTAAGACAAACTTAAGACAAAATCCTAACTTCTGTGAATACCAAAAGTAGTAAGTTCATTCTGTGAATATCGGGCTCGATTCACAGAATGAACTTAAGACTCAATCCTAAACTTACTACTATTTTGGTATTCACAGAAAGCACTTACTACTTTTGGCATTCACAGAATGAAGTTACTACTATTGATATTCACAGAAGTTAGGATTTTGTCTTAAGTTTGTCTTAAGACAGACTTAACACAAGCTTAGGACAGACTTAAGACAGACTTAAGTTAGGATTTTGTCTTAAGTCTGTCTTAAGTTTGTCTTCAGACAAACTTAAGACAAAATCCTAACTTCTGTGAATACCAAAAGTAGTAAGTTCATTCTGTGAATACCAAAAGTAGTAAGTGCATTCTGTGAATACCAAAATAGTAGTAAGTTTAGGATTGAGTCTTAAGTTCATTCTGTGAATCGGGCCCTGTGACTTTTGGCATATATTTGCGTGTGTGTCCGTGCAGGAAAAACTTCTCTGAATCTGTATTGCTTACATTTCCACCTCAGAGGCACACTATCACAATACCTTGAACATTTATGTACAAAGGATAAAGTTCACTACGCAAATGTTATTTATGATATTGTCCATAAGGCAACAGCACTATCCAAATAGAGTAAACAATTGCAGCTGGGCAGGGGTTGCGACATGGTCACAAGAGTTTTATTGTTATATATATACAGAACCACTTCCTTGTTTAGGCAAAGGAGCACGCAGCTGACACTGCGGGGTTACCATATGTCAGAATTCCAGCTCAGCTGTTTGCTGCATACCAACTCGAGGGATGTCCAGCTCTACTCAGAGGTGGGCAGCCTGATGACACGTACCCACAGCTAACAGGGAGTTAGCGCACCTTTGCTGGGGTTTGGCAGCTCACCCACCCTAGGCAAAACGAGGTTAGGAAGTGCTAGGTAGGAGTACAGCTATATTCACTACTTATAAGCCTGCAAATATTCACTGTCTTAGCACAACGTGGAAATGTTCATCCTTTTCACTGTTGTTGTGATGCTAATTACCCTATTCTGTTTCATTCTACTAATTATCATAGCACACGTATTTTATGCAAGATTAACAACACTTCAATGAAATGAAATTAGAATTTCTAAAGCGCACTACTACCTGTAGGTGTCTAGGCGCTGACTTCCAGGGGGGCTGGACCAATGTAAAGACAGCATCAGACAACGGCTTGTGTGGAGCCGGTGATGATCCTGAGCTAGTTGTTAAAGAGCCAGGTTTTAAGGGCCTTGCGAAACGTAAGCAAATTTGTTGTGTTTTTTAGCATCAGAGGCATCGAGTTCCAGAGCTTGGAAGTGGCTACTGCAAAGCTCTTGCCTCACCAGGTGGCTTTCCTGAATTTAGATACCACCAGATTAGCCTAGAAGAAGATTGTAAAATTCTGGGGGGATGTATAGTTGAAAAAGTTGATTCATCGATCAAAGATGAAGGGCCTTAAAGACTATGCATAGAGATTTGAACACCACCCACTATCTAACCAGGAGCCAGTGTAGAGCAGGGAAGGCCTTGGAGACCGATTGATATTTCAGTATTCCTAAAAGCCATCTGGCCCCTGCATTTTGGACCATTTGGAGCTTGTCTAGAGCTTTCTTGTGGGCTGCCAGAAATAGCCCATTGCAGTAATCAATTTTAGATAAGATCAAAGCAATGATCACTGCTTTCCGTAGGTCTTGAGGGATGAACGGGTAAACCCTTCTTCAGTGATTTAAAAATGAAGAAACAAGACGAGGTAATGGGAATTGGCGTGCCCCACAAAAGAGAGTTTTTCACCAAATTGAACTCCCAGATTTTTCACCTTAGGCACAGGAATTGAGAGCGCACCCATTTCTTGGGGCCACCAGTTGGAGGACCAAAATGATGGTTGCCTGCCAAACAGCAGCACTTCACTTTTATCAGAATTGAGTTTCAGACTATTATTTGACAATCAACATCCAATCTGAGTCGTGCAGTTGTGGAAACGTTCCACCGTGCTGTCGGGGTTTTCTGTGACTGACACTACAATAACAAAACAATGGAAAAGGAATATCCGGAACATCGATGCCAACGCCTTGGTGTCCCAATGCAATTCCGCCCTGACTCCATCAGCAGACATGGCCGACGTCCATGATCTTACGTACTTTTACAACGCCACAATGCTTGAAATCCTGGATACCACAGGGCCCCTTCAAGAAAAAAATGTCTCCTCCAAAATCTCCAAACCATGGTTCAACGAGAATCTTAACTCGGACCGGCGCAAATTAAGACTAGCTGAGCGAGCATGGAAAGCAGCACCCTCCACTGATCATCTACACCAACTTAGGGCACGGAGAAAGACTTACAACAGAAAAATCTTAAAAGCTAAAGCAGACTTCTTTAAAACATAGCTGAACCAAGCCATTAACCGTCCTAAAAAACTACTTGAAATCTTAAAACAACAATCGCGTAACTCTGTAAACATAGTGGAGCTAAGCAACCCGGCTACCCCTAACTGCAACGAGCTGGCCAAATTCTTCCTAGAAAAGACTAGAACCATTGAAAAGGACATTCAATCCAAGAAAAGAACCCCAACTATCTACTGACCAAGAAAAAATTCTTTACTCACAGATCAAGGACCTTTTCTGCCTGCCGACCGGAATTCCAAAGAACAATGCCAACTGGCACTCCTTCTCGCCCATCAAAGAACACAAAATCTATAGCACCCTGCTAGCAATCAACCCTGCCACACATTTCTTCGATTCCCCTACCCCCATCTGTATTCAAAATGATAAAGTCCTCTATTCTACCACTATGGGAAAGAATTGTCAACGCCTCTCTTAGGCAAGGTTCCATACTGGACTGTCTGAAAATAGGGCAGGTCACACCTATACTAAAGAAAGCCAACTCCCTCTCCACAGACCTCAACAACTATCGCCTTATATCCAGCATCCCCACCCTGGCAAAGTTAATAGAAAAATGGGTAAAAATTCAACTTTGCAATCACATCGAGAACTTCAACCTCATAGATAAACATCAATCCGGTTTCCGTCAAGGTCACAAGACTGATTCAGCCCTCACCCACATAATGGATGCCATTTAAAAAATGTTAGATCACAACGAATAGTGCCTATTGATACTTCTTGACTTATCTTCCACCTTCGACACGGTTAAACACGACAATCTATTGTCTTTACTTGAACGAAGGATGGGCCTAACCGGTCCAGTGTTACAATGGTTCACCTCCTTCCTAAGTGTAGGAGAGTAGGGTCTGCAATCCCATGATCACCCAGATTTTTTGCTTTTGTTTCACTGGTTTACGACTTTCTCTGGCTGTGGGCCTGCCAATCAGACCCACAGCCTGGCTGTTCTCTTTCTAAATTACGACATGTACCCTAGGTGCATTTACCAATTGGTACTGGGCCACCTTATCAGAACCCGTAACGCAGGGCATAGGTGTACCCAGGGCCGCCAGGGGCTGCAGCATGTATTATGCCACCCCTGGCTGGCCTCCTAAATTTGACACAACTGGCTGCATGACAGCTGGGGCAAAGTCGTGTACTCACCCTTTGCTTTAGGTATAGTAGCCCTATATCTAACCGTACAATGGACGCACGAGTTCCTATCAGTCACTCCTATGGCAGGCCTTGACAATCCTGAAGGCAGAGTGCGTGGGCTCGTGTGAACTAGGCTCTGGCCCGAGCCGAGCCCGGTTGCAGCTTGCGGAACAACGACCCAATGGCTGTTCCATGATAACGCGTACCACAACGGTAACTTCGGTGTCGCGTTATCAAGACATGTCGAGTAAGGTGTCATACGAATCGGGATGCGGCCCCCTCACCAATTCTGGCGATGAGGTTAGCATTCCGCCCTTCTAGAGGGACACGACATGTACGTAACTGTGAACCCCAGTTAAAGTTAACTAAAGCCGGGGAGGCGCTAGAGGGCGCACTAGCTAATGGCCGCACTCTAGTGAGGCTCTGGCTGCCTGGCCAGCAAGATCCTTAAGACTATCCTTATATCCTGCGACTGGACGCCCAATCATTGCAGTGTCGGCGACCCAACTCGGGATACTGCTCCGGTCCAATTCTGGGAGCGATCCGACCTTGTATGCCTGAGTTACGGGGCTGTGCGTTTGGACCGGTGGGAGCTGCTACGGAGCGCAGCTGAGGTGCCTGGATATCGACCCACGCGAGGCCGCGGCTCTCCACGAGGCGGCCAGGCCTCGGGAACGAGAGGCCTGAGACCCTTGAGGCGGATGCTGCTGGGAGCCTTCGGCCGACATCGGAGGTGAGTCTCTCCCCCTGCGGGGCCGCCGCGGTGTGCGGAGAGGCGCCGAGCTTCCCTGGTGACCCACGGAGGGTCCGAGTGTCCTACGCGACGCACGCCTCTCTCTGCCGAGCGAGGCGGTCATCTTCCCGGCCTTGCCCCCCGGAGCCCCGCAAATACCTCTGGACGCCTGGGAGCTGGGGCTTCGGGCGCCGCGGCGGACACACGGAGGGCATAGGGATCGCCCAGCCTACGGATACTGCCCTGCACATTTGGCGCGCTGACTCCCTGCTGCACCCGGCGGCCTACCACTATCCCGCGCAAGCTCCCCCTAAGCTCCGGACCGAGGGGACTGCTGCAGCCTCCCACCACCTCACCCATAGCAGCTGCTACGGCGCGGGGGCTCTGGAGGGCAGGAGACAGCCTGTGACACTTCGTGCCTGGGGTGGGAGATACCGCCCTGGACAAAATTGCTATCTGAATATCAAGGGACAGTGAGGAGTGCAGATCTGTACTATCCAGGGACAGTGAAGAGTGCAGAGCATCACCAGGGCTGTAATAACCGGGGACAGTGAAGAGTGCAGAGCATCACCAGGGCTGTAATATCCAGGGCCAGTGAAGAGAGAGCCATCTGCAAGCGCAAACTGTGCTGAGAACAGCAGGCACACACGCTAGAGCCAGTCGCAGTGCCCGTGGGGGTGCTCCCAAACGCGACACGATGGGCAAAAATGACGGCAAACAGCCCAAGCTCTCTTTTGAACCGGCGGCTGCTAGAAAACCGCTGCGCAGCATGGCGGGGACCAGTGGAGCCCCTGGATCTTCGGACGCTGAGCCCCCCTCTGCCCCCCTGGCCCCGGAGCTCAGGCTGATGATGGAGGAAATGCGGCAGGGCTTCGCTACGATTGTTGACAAGGTCGACCGATTATCGTCCAGAATGGATGGGGTTGCGCAGAAACTGGAGGTTCACGAGGAGAGACTGGGGGAGGCGGAGAGGCGCATCTCTACCGCGGAGGACACAACAGCTGCCCACGACACGCGCCTGACTAGAATGGATAACATCCTGAGAGTAATAGCGGCGAAGAACGAGGAGTTGGAGGCGAGGAGCAGACGCAACAACATACGCGTCACGGGGGTTCCGGAATCCACCAACACGGGGCGCATGGAAGACTACGTGGAGCGCATCCTCCTCACGGCAGTGGGTAAGGAGGCCTTTTCCAGCCAATTTATTGTAGAACGGGCGCATCGCTCCCTGGGCCCGATTCCCAAGCCAGGAATGCAGCCGCGGCCCATCATTGCCCGGTTACTTAACTACCGGGACCGCGACGCGGCACTGCGTGCAGCCCGCACGACTCGGAACCTAACTTGTGACGGAGTACAGTTCTCCCTGTATCCGGACTTCACACCGATGGTGCAGGACCAGCGGAGGAAATTCCTCGACGTAAAGAAAAAACTGCGCGACATGCAAGTAGATTATGCGCTTCTATACCCGGCGCGACTCCGGGTGACCCACCAGGGCAAACAACACTTTTTTACAAATCCGCAGCAGGCCGAGGACTATGTCAAGCGGCTGCGTAACGCCAGAAGGGACAGGCGAAACGAGGATGGAGAGGGGGCAGACGACAACCCTGGTGAACACGTGGAACCCTAGCGACGTTCTTAAGAACCACTGATCAATGACGCCAAAGACTGGAATGGAGATTTGAGTTGCCTGCTGCCGGTGTGTAGACCTCGAACTACCGGTGGAGGCTTGACTGTTGGTTCTGGGGTGTTGACGGTCGCTGGCGGGCGACAGCTGCCTTTAACTGTGCTTGCCCCTCTGCTGGAGTTGATCTGAGACTGTACGACCTGGGGGCAACGATGAGACTGGAATGAGCAGCGGCTGATCCTGGGAAGCTCCTCCTGGCTTTTCTTTTTTGGTAACTTTTCCGGCATGAGGGGAGGAGGAGCGAGACAATGACTTGATATGTGGGTACTGGCCTGCAGGGGCAACATATGCCAGGCATCACCCCACCTTTCTCTGTCTTCTCCGTATGGCGCATGCGGGTCGAGGAGGGAGTGTTGGGGTGCTGGAGTGCATTCCTCTAGTGTCCTTAGAGGGGGATTCCCCATATGGTTTTTCTACTGTTCTTGGGTGTTGGGAATGGGGAGGGGGGTGGGGATGTGATGCTGGCAA
Source organism: Lissotriton vulgaris (assembly GCF_964263255.1). Lineage (NCBI taxonomy): Eukaryota > Metazoa > Chordata > Amphibia > Caudata > Salamandridae > Lissotriton > Lissotriton vulgaris. The sequence goes on along the minus strand of NW_028249865.1, from coordinate 701,211 downwards.
GATTGGGTTGCTTCAGTGGGTGGGGGGGGAGATGGAATACGGGAGCTGAACAGTTGTGCATTGAGGGAGGACTGGGACGTGGATGTTGGGTTGCAAGTTGTTGTTGAGAGTGGAAATGTTGTTGCGTATGACATACTTGACAAGTGTGCAGATGCTGGAATTCGTATGTGTGAACAGCTGGATGTCTGTATGAGGAGAATGTTCTGGACAGCGGAGAGCGTTGCATCGGGTGCATTTAGACCGAGGGCTACAGCATTGGCCGAGTGCTTCTATCAGGGATATGTTGGCGAACACAGGTGATGGCACGTCGAATACTGTCTCTATAATGTCCTGGAATTTTCGTGGCCTTAATAACCCCCGCAAATGTAGAAATGTTCTTGCTTATTTGGATCGGCACCATGTGCAGATAGCGATGCTCCAGGAAACCCACCTTAACCCGGATGGTGTCCCTAAGTTTGCGAGCAGGTGGGCGAATGTGAGAGTGTTTTCCTCCTACTCCACGTACTCTAGGGGTACTGTTATCCTAATCAACAAACCACTGTCGTTTCGAAAGCTGGGTGAACGGGTGGACAAGGAGGGGAGATACGTTATTCTTTGGGGGAGATTGGGCACGGATGTGATAATACTTGTGAACTGCTATGCACCTAATGTGGACACTCCTGGTTTTTTTTTGTCGCTGTGGGGCCATGTACTGGAAATTGAGGCCACTCACATTCTCTGGGGGGGAGACTTCAATCTATCACTATGTCCTATGTCGGATAGATCGGACGGTAGCATACAATACAACACAAACGCCAGGGATACACTTCGGGGCATACTGACAGAGGCTGGACTAGTGGATAGCTGGAGGCACACACACCCGACGATTAGGGAAGGTACACATTTTACGGCACATGCACGCTCGTGGGCGCGGATCGATTACTGCTTTGTCTCTCGGGGACTCGCTGGGGGAGTCATTCGGGTTAAACATCTGCCGCGTACCTACTCCGACCATTGTCCTATTTTGACAGTCCTGGAGATGCCGGGGTATGCTAGGGTGCGTCCGCCGTGGCGGCTCTTTCCCTCGGCCTTGCTAGACCCGGTCTTTAGACAAGAATTGGGGGAGGAAATTGAAGCCTTTTTTCCAAGAAACAAAGGATCGGTCGACAAGGTCGAAACGGTCTGGGAAGCCTTTAAGGTGACAGTAAGGGGGATCACGATCTCTAAAAGCTGCGGTATTCTGAGGGATATTGTACGCACGCTACATAAACTTGAGACAGAGCTTAAGGTGCTGGAGGCACTGATGGTTGATGACCCCTGCCCTGATCTCGCGGGGAAATTCAGGACACTACTGTCAACCTATGAGGAAGAAGCGGCCAGGGAATCGAAATTCCGGGGCAAGTACTGGACGGCTAGACGCTACTGTGAGGGGGATCGTCCGGGGAAGGTGCTGGCTGCTCTCACGAGGCACCAGCGCTTTGCCACCCATATCCTGGAAATCTCTGATGGGGAGGGTAGGACACACCAGGACTCCTTGGGAATCCAAAATACCTTCCTACAGCACTACCGGCGTCTCTATTCCACGCAGCAGGCAGGGGAGGTGGAGTTCGGTAATTTCCTGGACGACATTGCACTCTGTTGGCTCAGCGACAGCGACAGGGCGTTCTTGGGATGCCCGTTCGAACTGGACGAGATCAGGGAGGCGATCATGTCCCTTAGCAATGGCAAGGCGTCGGGGCTAGATGGCCTACCGGCCGAATTTTATAAATGTTATATCGACATCATGGCGCCGGTTTTGAAAGAAGTTTTCGAGGACTCGCTCGAGGTAGGGATACTGCCGGGCTCCATGAGGGAGGTGGCGATTACGTCGCTCCTGAAACCAGGGAAGGATCCGAAGGACACGGATGCCTATCGCCCCCTGTCGCTACTAAACAGCGACGCAAAGATCCTTGCTAAAGTGCTGGCGACTAGGTTGTCCCTACTTATGAACACCTTGGTGCTGCCGGACCAATCTGGCTTTGTCCCGGGGAGAGCTACATCCCATAACCTGCGTACACTGTTTTCCCTCATATCCACTATATCACCTGACTTGCCGATTGCTGCTGTGTTCTTGGACGCCACCAAGGCGTTCGATTCGGTGGAGTGGGGTTACTTATTGGCTATATTGAACAGAATGGGGTTCCCCCGGATCTTTGTTGCCTGGGTGAAGCTGCTCTACACCTCGCCGGTCGCCAGGGTCGTCGTCAATGGGGCGCTCTCGTCCCAAATGCCGATCACGAGAGGAACTAGGCAGGGTTGCCCCCTGTCGCCACTGCTGTTTGCCCTAGCGATAGAACCTCTGGCTTGTAGAGTGCGACAGTTGCACAAGGCCAGTGCCTTTAATTGTCATCAGCGACAGATAAGTATCTCACTCTATGCGGATGATGTTACTCTGTACGTGCGTCACCCACAAGATCACCTTAATTCGCTACTGAGGGAGTTCGTGGCGTTTGGTGGCATATCCGGGATACACATAAACTGGAAGAAGTCGCAATTCTTCCCCCTCACAGCATCGGTGGCCAGGTTTCCGCTGGATTACCCCCTGGAGTGGTGCAGCTCTGGCCTACGTTACCTGGGCATAGAGGTGTCGCTCGATAAGGACGAAACCATCCGGTCAAACTACGGGGTGGCTATCTCGCAGTTAACGGATAATGTGTCCCGCTGGCGGGCCCTGCCGATCTCAATGGCGGGAAGGGCTTCCTTAATTAAGATGGTCATCCTCCCACGGTTTTTATATCTATACCAAAACATTCCCTACTATCCGGGGGCCTTTTTTTTTAAACGGCTCCGTTCTGAGCTTCTGCGCCTTTTCTGGGGTGGAAAGCAGCCACGCCTAAGCTGGAGGGTCTTGACGCAGCCATACGATAAGGGCGGTTTTGATGTCCCCGACATGGAATTATACTTTCTTAGTGCTCAGGCTCAACACTCATACTACTGGGTACACCCCGCTCCCTTCATGCCACAGGTCGCTGCTGAGGATTGGGTCGTACATCCGCTCCCGCTTAGAGGCATGTTGATGGGACTGATTGGGGATATTGAGACGCCTGCCACCACTGTGACTTGCACTATCGATGCCTGGCGGAGAGTGACTAAACTACTGGACGCCCCCATGCTTTATTCCCCGGCACTGCCCCTGGCATATCACCCGAAACTTTCACTTCTACTGGAAAACGGATTCCAATCCATGTGCAAACGCGTACACCTTAGTACATGGGGTGACCTATTTCAGGACGGAACGTTCCGCACTAAGGAACAGTTATTCCAGAATACTCCCCCGACACCTATGGAGGTGTTTTACTACATCAGGCTCCGGCAGGGTATGCAGGACATACTCCCCAACTTCCCGGACGAACCTGGGACAGTACTGCCATTGCATGTCATGCTCATATCGGATGGCAAGCACCTAGTGTCTAAACTGTATACCGCCATGCGTGGGCAGCGCCCGCTGATGCTGTCAAAGGCTCGGACAAACTGGGACGCTGAGCTGCCCTCGGCGATCACAGATGAGCAGTGGAGTTATTGCTGCTCTGTCACGGCCAGGGTCTCTTCCAGCTGCCGGCTGAAAATTATTCATTATAAGTTTGTGCAACGCTACTATTATACCCCAGTCAGGAAACTTCGGTTTCGTCTCTCGGAGGATGATAGGTGTGCTAGATGCCGGGCGAGTGGCGCGGATTTCCTTCATTTGGCCTGGGAATGTGGAGCCATACAAACGTATTGGGAACAAGTACACGCCGCACTCCAAATAATGATTGATGGCCCATTGCCCATGGAGCCAATAGTGATGCTGCTGGGCTACACCAAACATGTGCCCAAGCCGGACCGCAAATTTGTTGACCTTGCGTTGCTCCTTGCTAAACGGAGAATAGCTTGCAGGTGGGGTAGGGGGAGAGCGCCAAAATTTAAGGAGTGGCTCGACGACCTCACATACTGCCAGGACCAACACGGCGTTTATGCAGAGCTATTGCCTGCCTGTTGCAAGCCTGGCGATTTTTGGTCTCCCTTGCAGGTGTACTTGCTGTCCCAGGCGACGCTTAGCGACTCCTCTGGAGATGACGAGCCGGTCCCGGGCCTATGAGCGTATTGATAGGGTGTAATGCACTGACCATACCACTACACACACTGTGGGGGGACGTTCACACCGACTACTATACGACAGGTGGCCGTGACAGCGGGGAAACCTCTGGTGGTAGGGGAGCTGGGAATACCCGAAGGCCTTGTAGCATTGTATAAGGGTGGGGCCTCTTACACTCTTTCATTACTTGGGATACAGATGGTAAACACACACACTGATAGCCACACATGGTCTCCTCCGCAGTCGACACTTGAAAAGGAGGACCGTTTTGCACGGCTTGGCTCTAGGGTATGACCCGGTCGTCTCCACACTGAACATTAGTTGCACTGCCTGGCGTGGATATATACACTTGAGATCCGTATGGGGCACCGCATCACATTGGGACATAGCCGGCTGACAGGACTGATCGCAGACGGTAGGGGATTGATGGAAGGGGCTGCTACCACCACTTCTGGCCTGTCCTTATGCCTAACTTCAGACGTGGGGGAGAATTCTTCATCCTTCGTACCCCCTTTACTATGGAGGGGGGGTTGATCCCTGTGCTCTGACATCCCATTTGTATACACATGGCACTATGTCTATATTGTATTGGGCCATACGATGCTGATATCCCTCTCTTGATGATACCGTTTTGATTGATGTATTGGATTGCAGATGCTGTCACTGTCATGTTATGCTGTGTTGAACGCAACTAATAAAAAGGTTAAAAAAAAAAAAAAAGTTAACTAAAGCCTCAGCTCCACAAAATGGATGCTGCCACCACAGACACGAGTCTGACCTCCTGCTGCTGGGAGTCCTTCCAGCGAGGAGCGCTTGGACAAAGGGTTTCCTGTCAAGGGCGGTGTTCGCACCGTCCCAGACAGGGTTTGTGTATTCTGGGTAGGTAGGGCTTTTGCGAGAAGGGGACTGCGGAGTGGCAACCCGGTGCTCACTACGCATCTGCCGGTTAGAACCAGTTCCAGGGGCGCTAGCCCTGGCCTGGGGAAAGTCCGGCAGGGGAGAGGGGTGTAACTACCCCCCTTCCTGGTCCCACCCTTAGGGCAGGACCTAGTCATGTACCCACCCCTTTCTTTAGGATAAAGACCGGAGCGGGGACCCTTCCAAATTAGATCATCTTTGAATCAAGAACTACTTTCTACGAAAGGACATTTGAGACTCTTCTCAAGATTTCTCCCTTGTGACTAAGGAGTAGTCACCCTGCATCAGCGGGCACCATCTAAGAACTCTGCGGTTTGCTGTAAGTCCTTCCTCAAGGAATCCGACAGCCCAGCTCGACGAGAACCGGCTTCCCTGGCACCTCTGACCTCTACCCACGTCATCAGCTCAGCTGTGATCTGTGGGTGCGACGAGACCTCGAGGGACCGGCCATCGTCAAAACCTGCACGCTTTCTTAACCAGCACGACCATCGAAGCCATTCTCTGGTGAGTGCTCTGGGGTCCGAGAAGCCCCGACCCTGAGCCGCTCCAGCACCGAAGTGCAGTCTCCCAGCATCTCCACGATCTGCGTGGGGCCCTTCTGCTCGCTGCTCAGCACGTTGTCTGGTCACTAGCCGCTGGCTTGTGCCCTTCTGTGACGACATCCGACAATCAACGCTGCTGGTCTGGTTGCTCCAGACCGGCCCTTGCTCCCCTTTTCCGAGAGGAGCACCCCAGACCCTCCTGGTCCATTCAAGACGCCATCTTAGGCCTACCACTTGGCCCTGAGATCTGCCAAGGCTTGTTGCCCCAATCCTGGGCCCAGCGACGCCGACAGCATCATCCTTCGTGGGACAGCTCGCACCTCCATCCTGGTCGCCGACAACGCCTCCTGGTCTGTGAGACTGCAGAGCCTAGCGTCGCCCACTCACCTGGTCGAGGTGACGGCCAACCGGTGCCCTCCTGGTACCCTCTGACTACTGGCTAGTAGTACGAACTTGGTCCCCTCTGCTTTCAGGTATCAACGATCTCTGATCCAGGCTTGGATCTCTACGAACTATTCATCACTGGTCGCCGGCCAGCAACTCCTTTTCTTCCGGCTCCTGGCTCGTCAGCGAAGACCCCGACGCCTGTAAGACTTGTGCAGCCGCAGCCCTCGTGGCTAGGTAACTCGGCATTTCGGTGCCTGCATAGCCTCTTTACTCTAGGGTCCCGAGTCCCTCGCTTCCGACTTGCCTTATCGGGTCCGCCCGAGACCTCTAAACTTTCCGTGTCCTCGGACACTTGTTTTAATTGTGCACTTGAAGTATTTTCCTAAGAGATTTGGTTTGTGCTTAGTACCCTGTCCTCATAAAGAGTACAGGGCTGTTGTGAATCTTAATAAATATCCTGTTTATTTTCATAACACTTGTGTGGTGTCCTTTCACTTGGTGTTCAAGGGGTACATGTGTGGTAAACAGCTGGCTTAACACGCCCTCTCGAGTCTTTAGCCTTAGACTGCTCGTATCCACGCTACTAGGATAGCTGGTCTTTAGGTTGACTTACAACCAATCATCATTAGGGTCGTTTGGAACGATACATAGCGGTCGCTAGAATAGCGAACGCTGCATATCGGGCCAACTTCTCACATTGGTGGCAGCGGTGGGATTTGAGCTTGCTGTTGTTTTACCACACGTATCCTAAGAATATCTTGTTGAAAGATCGCATAAGTACTGTTAGTACATATAACTAAAGCTTAGAATACTCTGAGTTCTACTGAACCAGCTGTTGCAGCTCCTCGAGGCTTAGCACACCTTGGCTGCAACTCTTAGCAAGGGAACAGTAGGTAAACACATAGTGTAGGTAGGTGCATCACTTACACCACACTAGAAACAGTATGTCGGACAAAGGAGAAAACTCTGAGTCTCCCCTTGTGTCAGTTGACCCTCCACAGGTCATCCCTTCAAGATATACTGTGCTGAGCTTCAAGGAGTTAAGACAAGTGTGTCACTCCAGGAAGATCAAGCAGGGGTCTAACCCCACAACGTCCTTTCTGATTGGTCTCTTGGAGACTTATGATGCCAGAAAAGCTGAGACCCTTCCCAGCTCTTCTAATCCAGAAGGAGACATGCCTCCCCTTGAGGGAACCAGAGGCGATCCTGACCTCATCCACCTCTCAACTGAGACTGAAGATGTAGAGGACGATGAGAATGAGGATCCCTCTGGGGATGAGGCAGATAAGGGACAGGTAGAAGTCGGTAGACTAAGCAGGTCCAACTTAAGCAAACATGACAGTGGTACTGGGGGACTCCTGGGGCCACTATCAGGTCAGCTTAACATTGGGAATGGACGAGCCAGATCTCTGTCAAGAGACTCTGGCAGATCCCTTCAAACCAATGGCTCTCACAACTCTTCGCAAAGAGGGATGACGTCCCCTCAGCGGAGAGTGTACGAAGCTAAGGAAAGGGCAGCTAATCTGAGGATCGAACGGGAAGAACTTGCCCTGGCCAAAGAAAGGCTTGCCTTTGCTAGAGAGCAACAGTTAAGTGGGGTAGTCCCCACTGGTGGCAGCATTGTACCTAGTAATAGGGAAAGGAGTTTTGATACGAAACACCTTGGTAAGATAGTGCCCCCCTTTAAACAAGGGGACGACATCCACAAATGGATTACTGCTTTGGAGAGGGCCTGCACTGTGCAAGGTGTTCCCCTGAGTCAGTGGGCAGCTATCTTGTGGCTCTCCTTTGAAGGTAAAGGAAGAGACAAGCTCCTCACCACAAGGGTAGAGGATGCTAATAATTACCACGTCTTGAAGAATACACTCGTTGAAGGGTTTGGCCTAACCACTGAGCAGTACAGGGTGCTGTTCAGGGATACCCAGAAAACGCAGTCTCAAGATTGGTCTGACTTTGTCGATTGTGCCACTAAGGCTTTTGAGGGCTGGTTGCTGGGCAGTAAGGTTACTGATTACCAAGGATTGCATAATTTGATGATGAGAGAACAAATTTTAAACAATTGTCAGAACCAGTTGTTGCATCAGCATCTTGTCGACTCGGATCTGACCTCTCCCCAAGAATTGGGAAAGAAGGCAGACAGATGGGTTCGTACAAGAGTTAAACAGAACCAGGGCCAGAATCAAGGTGGCCAGAAGAAAGCAGACCAGAAGGGTAAAGATTCTAAGGGGGAACAAAATGACCAGAAGTCTTCGACAGGTCCCCAACAACCCAAAGAGGGTGGGGGTCAGGCTCCCCAAAAGAAGAAAGAAGGCCAATCCAAAAGATGGTGCCAGTACTGCAAAAGTAAATCTCACTGGTTTAGTGAGTGCACCAAGAAAGGAGGAGGGCAGACTCCTGCCACTGCAGCCCCTAAGGCACCTGTGCCCCCTAGTACAGCCAGCAGTGGTAGTGCACCTCCCAAGGGTTTAGTAGGGTTAACCCTGGGTTCTGAGGGGCGTGACAACTTAGTTGGTACACTCACTCAGGCTGTCCTTGTCAGTACAGGGGATGTGGATATGTCCCCTGACGTAAGTCCCAATACTTTGGGCAAATACAGACAGACGCCTTTCATAAATGGAAAAATGGCTCAGGCCTATAGGGACACTTGTGCCAGTGTCACCATGGTGACACCTAACTTTGTGGACCCTGGACAGATCATGCCAGGTACAGAATTCCTGGTGACCAATGCAAGCAATGTCACTACCAATCACAGTATGGCAATTGTAGCTTTCTCCTGGGGAGGGGTAACTGGCCAAAAGAAGGTTGTAGTTAGTTCAGACCTCCCAGTGGATTGTTTGTTGGGCAATGATTTGGAGTCATCACAATGGTCAGAAGTGGAGCACCGGACTCACATGGAAATGTTAGGTTTGCCAGCACATGTGTTCGCTGTGACCAGGTCACAGGTCAGGAAATGCCCCACTGAACAGGTGCTGGATCCTGGAACAACGGACCAGACACCTCCCAAGAAAAAGAGCGGTAGGGTTAAGGCTGCGCCTTCCCCCTTACCCCAGGTCGTGGATCAAGTCTCAGAGGAGGCTGACCTACAGGAATTGAGGGAAACTGAGCCGAGAGAGTTTGAACTTGATCAAGTTGAATTCTTGGGTTCAGGGGGACCCTCAAGGGAAGACCTGGGGAAGGACCAGTTAGACTGCCCTTCTCTTGAACCCCTCAGACAGCAGGCTGCTGCTGAGGCTGCTGGGAACGCCACAGGTACCCACAAGGTATACTGGGAAGATGGACTCCTGTACACTGAGTCAAGAGACCCCAAGCCTGGCATGACCAGGAGGCTGGTTGTACCCTTGTCTCAGCGTGGTTTCCTACTTACCTTGGCCCACGAGATTCCCTTAGCAGGTCACTTAGGCCAGACGAAGACGTGGGACAGGCTTGTCTCGCACTTTCACTGGCCTCATATGAACGAAGATACCAAGGAGTTTTGCCGCTCCTGTGTCACTTGCCAAGCCAGTGGTAAGTCAGGTGGCACGACAAAGGCCCCCCTTATACCAATGCCTGTGGTGGGGGTGCCCTTTGAACGGGTGGGGATCGACATCGTCGGTCCCATGGAACCACCAACAGCATCAGGGCACAAGTTTATACTGGTGGTAGTGGATCATGCCACCAGGTATCCTGAAGCTATTCCCCTTAGGACCACTACAGCACCTGTTGTGGCAAGAGCCCTAGTTGGAGTATTCTCCAGAGTGGGCTTCCCTAAGGAGGTCGTCTCCGACAGAGGTGCAAACTTTATGTCGAGCTACTTAACTGCTATGTGGAAGGAATGTGGTGTCAACTACAAGTTCACTACACCCTATCACCCACAATGCAATGGGCTTGTTGAGAGATTCAACAGGACCCTAAAAGGGATGATTCATGGACTACCTGAAAAGCTTCGGCGTAGATGGGACGTCCTGATCCCCTGCCTTTTATTCGCTTACAGAGAGGTCCCACAGAAGGGGGTTGGCTACAGCCCTTTTGAACTTTTGTACGGGCATCCTGTAAGAGGACCCCTGTGTTTGGTGAAGGAAGGATGGGAGAGACCTCTCAAAAAACCTGCAACCAACATAGTGGACTATGTGCTTGGCCTACGCTCGCGGATGGCTGAATACATGGAGAAGGCATCCGAAAACCTTAAGGCCAGCCAAGAACTCCAGAAAGCTTGGCATGACCAAAAGGCTGTCTTGACTGTTTACCAGCCCGGACAGAAGGTGTGGGTGTTGGAGCCAGTGGCCCCAGCAGCACTCAAAGACAAATGGACTGGGCCCCACACAATTCCTGAGAAAAAGGGAGAGGTCACCTACCTGGTGGACCTTGGAACTCCCAGGAGCCCCCACAGGGTGCTCCATGTCAACAGGCTCAAAGCATATGTCGACAGGAAGGACATGAGTTTGCTCATGGCCATAGATGAGGGACAGGAGGAAGAGAGTGACCCTCTCCCAGACCTGCTCACTCAGAATCCTGATGATGGGTCAGTAGATGGTGTTGTCTTTTGTGGCAGCCTCTCTGAGCATCAACAGAAAGACTGTAAACAGGTTCTTCAGTCTTTCAGACATATGTTTTCTCTGACACCCAGTCAGACCAATTGGTGTACCCATGAGGTTGACACTGGTGACAGTCTGCCAGTTAAGAGTAAAATCTACCGGCAGCCTGATCATGTTAGAGACTGCATAAAAACTGAAGTGCAGAAAATGTTGGAGTTGGGAGTCATCGAACCCTCGGATAGCCCTTGGGCTAGTCCCGTAGTTCTAGTGCCAAAGCCTCACACCCAGGGTGGTAAGAGAGAGATGAGGTTTTGCGTAGACTACAGGGGTCTCAATGCAGTCACTAAGACTGATGCCCATCCAATACCAAGGGCAGATGAGCTGATAGATAGATTGGCTTCTGCCAACTACTTAAGCACATTTGACTTAACAGCTGGGTATTGGCAAATCAGGTTAGCTGAGGATGCCAAGCCCAAGACAGCATTTTCGACCCCTGGTGGGCATTATCAATTTGTGGTAATGCCCTTTGGTCTGAAAAATGCACCTGCCACCTTCCAAAGGTTGGTGAATCAAGTCCTTACTGGGCTGGATGACTTCTGTGCGGCGTATCTTGACGATATTGCCGTCTTTAGCTCCACCTGGGAGGATCACCTGGTCCACCTGCGGAAAGCGTTAGAGGCTCTGCAAGCAGCAGGCCTCACTATCAAGGCCACCAAGTGCCAGATAGGGCAGACACAGGTTGTATACCTGGGCCACCTTGTAGGTGGAGGCCAGGTTCAGCCACTGGAGAGCAAAATACAGTCAATCAGGGACTGGGCTCCTCCAACCACCCAGACTCAGATTCGAGCTTTCTTGGGCCTGACTGGTTACTACCGGAAGTTTGTCAGGAACTATGGTTCCATCGTGACACCATTAAATGAACTGACAAGTAAGAAAATGCCAAAAAAGGTTCAGTGGACAGCGAGCTGTCAAAAAGCATTCGATGACCTAAAGCAGGCCATGTGCACGGCGCCTATCCTTAAGAGTCCAGACTACTCCAAACCATTCATTGTCCAAACAGATGCTTCTGAGTTGGGTGTGGGAGCTGTTCTATCTCAACTGAATTTTGATGGTCAAGACCAGCCCATTGCTTTTATAAGCAGAAGGCTGACCCCTAGAGAGAAGAATTGGTCAGCTATTGAGAGGGAGGCCTTTGCTGTGGTTTGGGCCCTGAAGAAGCTGAGGCCATACTTGTTTGGCACTCACTTCAAGATTCAGACCGACCATAAGCCCCTCTTATGGCTAAATCAGATGAAGGGTGAAAACCCCAAACTGCTTAGGTGGTCCATTTCCCTACAGGGGATGGACTTTACAGTGGAACATAGACCTGGCACTGATCATGGCAATGCCGATGGGCTCTCCAGATATTTCCACTTAGAACAAGAAGACTCACCTGGTCAAGGTTAGCTTATTGTCCCAACGTTTGGGGGGGGGTCATGTAGGAGAGTAGGGTCTGCAATCCCATGATCACCCAGATTTTTTGCTTTTGTTTCACTGGTTTACGACTTTCTCTGGCTGTGGGCCTGCCAATCAGACCCACAGCCTGGCTGTTCTCTTTCTAAATTACGACATGTACCCTAGGTGCATTTACCAATTGGTACTGGGCCACCTTATCAGACCCCGTAACGCAGGGCATAGGTGTACCCAGGGCCGCCAGGGGCTGCAGCATGTATTATGCCACCCCTGGCTGGCCTCCTAAATTTGACACAACTGGCTGCATGACAGCTGGGGCAAAGTCGTGTACTCACCCTTTGCTTTAGGTATAGTAGCCCTATATCTAACCGTACAATGGACGCACGAGTTCCTATCAGTCACTCCTATGGCAGGCCTTGACAATCCTGAAGGCAGAGTGCGTGGGCTCGTGTGAACTAGGCTCTGGCCCGAGCCGAGCCCGGTTGCAGCTTGCGGAACAATGACCCAATGGCTGTTCCATGATAACGCGTACCACATCGGTAACTTCGGTGTCGCGTTATCAAGACATGTCGAGTAAGGTGTCATACGAATCGGGATGCGGCCCCCTCACCAATTCTGGCGATGAGGTTAGCATTCCGCCCTTCTAGAGGGACACGACATGTACGTAACTGTGAACCCCAGTTAAAGTTAACTAAAGCCTCAGCTCCACAAAATGGATGCTGCCACCACAGACACGAGTCTGACCTCCTGCTGCTGGGAGTCCTTCCAGCGAGGAGCGCTTGGACAAAGGGTTTCCTGTCAAGGGCGGTGTTCGCACCGTCCCAGACAGGGTTTGTGTATTCTGGGTAGGTAGGGCTTTTGCTAGAAGGTGACTGCGGAGTGGCACCCCGGTGCTCACTACGCATCTGCCGGTTAGAACCAGTTCCAGGGGCGCTAGCCCTGGCCTGGGGAAAGTCCGGCAGGGGAGAGGGGTGTAACTACCCCCCTTCCTGGTCCCACCCTTAGGGCAGGACCTAGTCATGTACCCACCCCTTTCTTTAGGATAAAGACCGGAGCGGGGACCCTTCCAAATTAGATCATCTTTGAATCAAGAACTACTTTCTACGAAAGGACATTCGAGACTCTTCTCAAGATTTCTCCCTTGTGACTAAGGAGTAGTCACCCTGCATCAGCGGGCACCATCTAAGAACTCTGCGGTTTGCTGTAAGTCCTTCCTCAAGGAATCCGACGGCCCAGTTCGACGAGAACCGGCTTCCCTGGCACCTCTGACCTCTACCCACGTCATCAGCTCAGCTGTGATCTGTGGGTGCGACGAGACCTCGAGGGACCGGCCATCGTCAAAACCTGCACGCTTTCTTAACCAGCACGACCATCGAAGCCATTCTCTGGTGAGTGCTCTGGGGTCCGAGAAGCCCCGACCCTGAGCCTCTCCAGCACCGAAGTGCAGTCTCCCAGCATCTCCACGATCTGCGTGGGGCCCTTCTGCTCGCTGCTCAGCACGTTGTCTGGTCACTAGCCGCTGGCTTGTGCCCTTCTGTGACGACATCCGACAATCAACGCTGCTGGTCTGGTTGCTCCAGACCGGCCCTTGCTCCCCTTTTCCGAGAGGAGCACCCCGGACCCTCCTGGTCCATTCAAGACGCCATCTTAGGCCTACCACGTGGCCCTGAGATCTGCCAAGGCTTGTTGCCCCAATCCTGGGCCCAGCGACGCCGACAGCATCATCCTTCGTGGGACAGCTCGCACCTCCATCCTGGTCGCCGACAACGCCTCCTGGTCTGTGAGACTGCAGAGCCTAGCGTCGCCCACTCACCTGGTCGAGGTGACGGCCAACCGGTGCCCTCCTGGTACCCTCTGACTACTGGCTAGTAGTACGAACTTGGTCCCCTCTGCTTTCAGGTATCAACGATCTCTGATCCAGGCTTGGATCTCTACGAACTATTCATCACTGGTCGCCGGCCAGCAACTCCTTTTCTTCCGGCTCCTGGCTCGTCAGCGAAGACCCCGACGCCTGTAAGACTTGTGCAGCCGCAGCCCTCGTGGCTAGGTAACTCGGCATTTCGGTGCCTGCATAGCCTCTTTACTCTAGGGTCCCGAGTCCCTCGCTTCCGACTTGCCTTATCGGGTGCGCCCGAGACCTCTAAACTTTCCGTGTCCTCGGACACTTGTTTTAATTGTGCACTTGAAGTATTTTCCTAAGAGATTTGGTTTGTGCTTAGTACCCTGTCCTCATAAAGAGTACAGGGCTGTTGTGAATCTTAATAAATATCCTGTTTATTTTCATAACACTTGTGTGGTGTCCTTTCACTTGGTGTTCAAGGGGTACATGTGTGGTAAACAGCTGGCTTAACACGCCCTCTCGAGTCTTTAGCCTTAGACTGCTCGTATCCACGCTACTAGGATAGCTGGTCTTTAGGTTGACTTACAACCAATCATCATTAGGGTCGTTTGGAACGATACATAGCGGTCGCTAGAATAGCGAACGCTGCATATCGGGCCAACTTCTCACACTAAGCAACAGAACCCAAAGAATCAAGTTGAAGCAATCATTCTCTCAACCTTCCATGGTCACACTAGGAGTCCCACAGGGATCAGCATTATCACATACACTCTTTAATCTACTCATGCAACCCCTTGCTAATGCGCTTAGCTCTGCAAACATTCTATATCATCTATACGCGGACGACACTCAACTATATTTCAAAAATCTCCTCACAAGATGACTTAATCTCCCTGTAGGAACTGGGTTCGCCAGGTCCCCGGGGGGGGTAGCTTGGACCGAGTCGGCAGGCACCCGTAGCTTAGGTGTAAAGTGACTACACAACACACTCATCCACTGAGACATCAAGTGCACGCAAGGACTGAGTCCACACCAGAATGCTTGATTCAAATAAATAAGTTTTATCTTGAATTATCTTGAATTAGAATTAGAGCAGTCAAAAATCACAGCGGTATTAACTCATTGCCGTTCCTTTAAAAAACAGGTTTTGCATTTTCTCAGCGATAAATATGTAAATAAATAAATATTAAATATTAAATAACGGTAGGCCTGGTAACAGCCTTACTCCTAGTCAGCACCTGCAAAGAATTTCCTTCTCAGGCTTTTAAATAACATCTCATTGCTCAGCAGCAGTCACTACTGGAGGGTAAACATTTCCTAGCTGCAAAAATAAGCCATTTATCAGCAAATACAGTGCATTTCATCAGGCTGGAATAAAGCAATTCAACACTTAGATATGGGCATTTCTCTTGGTCATAATAGGCAGGACATGACTCTCAGGAGCTAAGTATGACAATTCCCTTAACGATCAGGCCATCACAGTAGAACAACCTTTCCTCTGCTCAGGGGTTAACTTTTCTTAGGGCTCCTGCCCAGTCCTCAGTATCTCTTGGGGCCAACGAGGCCCAATTATAGTCTCCCGTGGGGAGGGCGAACTTGGAGCCTCCCCGGGGTTTACCTCACTTCTTCGGCCCCTGTTCGGGCCCTTGCGAAGGGTCAGCACAAGGTAAGATGACTCCCGGAGGCGTGCTCTTCCTACCGCGCCCTCCGGTGTGGTTGTAGGCTCCCGGGCTCCTTTTAAGCCCTCCGGTGAAGTCGGGGGTGCGCAGGTGCTCCGGTAGTCTCTGCAAGCCCCCCCCGCAGGTGTCAGCTCAGTCCTGGGCCTCCCTCAGAGCCTGCAGGGACCGGGGACCAACAGGAGGCCAGGGTGCGCAGCGACCACCAATTACAGAGCGGCTCGCGGAGCACAATTTCAGGGACCCAATCAGGGCACGGCGGGGACGGAATTACACCGGCGCCCCTGTCACGTGACACTAGATCCCGGCTTCAGGCCTAACGAGGCCTACTGCGGCCTGACAAGATTTTATGGCGGCCTACTCTTGGCACTGAGGGCCGCCGAGAGGGAGCAGAAGGCAGCACTGGCGTCGCGGAGAAGACGCCAGGCTGCAACGATGACAGTAAGGCTCAAAGGCTAAAGCAGAAGTGCAAGAGCGCTCGACAGAAGTGCGACCGGGGGTGGGGGGGGCCCGGCTGAGAAGCTTTAAGTGGTCAAAGCGCTCGGTCCTCGTGGCGCTTTCGGGCAATTTACCATCTCAGACAGCACTCTCAGGGCCCACACAGGGTCTCCACGCAGTAGTGCTTCTCAAAAGGGGCACAGAGCTTGCCAGTCAGCAGTTCACAGCGCCTCTCAGGGGGAATACAGCGCTTGGCAGTTAGCAGTTCACAGAGCTTCTCAAGGGGAATACAGCGCTTGGCAGTTAGCAGTTCACAGCGCTTCTCAAGGGGAATATAGCGCTTGGCAGTTAGCAGTTCACAGCGCTTCTCAAGGGGAATACAGCGCTTGGCAGTTAGCAGTTCACAGCGCTTCTCAAGGGGAATACAGTGCTTGGCAGTTAGCAGTTCACAGCGCTTCTCAAGGGGAATACAGCGCTTGGCAGTTAGCAGTTCCCAACTCTTCTCAAGGGGAATGCAGCGCTAATACCTGGTTGATTCCTGTTAGACCTGACATCATTGGCTTGAGTCTCTCCTCCATTTTTTCTGTTTGCCTCCACTGTTTACGATGTTTTTGCTGGTGTAATGCTTTGGGCACTGTGCCACTGCTGATCAGTGCCACAGCGCAAGTGCTCCCTATGTTAAATTGATGTATCTATTGTATCCATATTTGGCTTATTTGGTTTACTGTCAGTCCCTAGTCTAGTGCACCAGGAGTGCCGGGGCTTGTAAATACAAATGCCGCTCGTGGGCTTGCAGCACGTGTTATGCCACCCACAGGAGCGGCCTCGTAAAAGAATGTCTACGGGTCGGTCATTGCGAGACCCACGTGCAGCCTAGTGCTGTCACGCAGGCTGCGCAAGTATACCTACTTGCCAGCCCCTCTAACCTTCCCTTGACTTCATGTTAGTCACCCCTATGGTAGGCCCGCGGGCAGGGTGCATTGTAAGTATAAGGTAGGACACGCCTGACCAAGTTGGCATGTCCTAATAGTGAATTACAGCCATCTTCGTTCTTCACTATTGCGAGGTAGCCTGCTCTCCATTGGTTAGAATGGGCCGCCGGGATTATTAATGCTATGATCCTAGCTGGCTCGGGGAGCATGGTGCAATGTCGAGTCTGGTATCCCTGAACTTGGGGTTTAATTACGCATCCGTTGGTGTGGATGGTTTTTGGACTCTGGGTTTGAAAATAGCACTTTTAGAAAGTGTCTATTTTCTTGTCTAACCATTTCTGGTTTCTGCTGGTCTTGCGTGTGTGTGACAGGAGCTGGGTGGCTCCACAGGTCTGGATGAGTCAGTGTGGGATGAGTGGGACATTTGCGTTGAGAGTAGGGGGAGAGTAGTTGTTGATAGCCTGCCCTGCCTGATACAATGCTGGCTCCACCTCCTGCCAAGCGGCTGATGGCTCTGAGCCTGCCATGGACGATCCTAGCCCCACCTCCTGCCAGGAGGCCGATAGCTCTGCTCCTGCCAGTGTCAATGCTGGCTCCACCTCCTGCTGGGCGTCTGAGGACCCAGCCCTGCGCAATGAATAGGCCAGGTGCTTCTGCCTGGCTCCACCCACAACAGACCCAGGATGTTGGGAAATTCCCCTGCATGGACAAAGGGATCAAAGCCGAAAAGGGGTATAAGAGAAGGACCCCTGAACCAAGAATTTAGATCACTTCTGACAAGGAACCCTGAAACCAAGGACAAGAAGCCTGCTGATTCAAGGACTTGCCTACCCCTTCTGCCAGTGTGCTGTTTGCTGGGGGGAATCCTGCATTGCTTCTTTATTTTTGCCAAGGAACCAGGAGAGAGGAACTGTGTGTGTACTCTCACACTTGCTAAGAAAATCTCCAAGGACTGGAAGAGTGCTAGTCTCCTGCTTAAGTCACAGGGCTAAAAGACTTCACCATTTGCTTAAAGTGCTGTTTGCTGGAACTTGTGAATCCAGCACCTCTGAAAGAATCCAGCAATCTCGACGCCGACGGACGCCGCCGAATCCAGCTCGACATCGTGAGTAACGGCTCCAGTGTCCCGCTTCCTCGACGCCGGCCGCCGGGCCCGATCGACGCCAGCAGCAACGCCAGTGAGTAGCGAGTTCGGCTCCAGCTCCAAGTGACCCCGTGTCTGCACCGCTGCTGATCGCATCGACTTCGAGCCCTCTCGACGCCGTGAGCGCTGCTCACTCTTGCAATATCATCGACATCGACGACGACGCCGTATCCTGCTTCGCCTCGTGAGCGCTGCTCCTGCCCGACATCGATCAACGCCGCGGCAGGTCGCCCAGACTCCGAGGCCGGATCGACTCCGAAGACGCGACGCCGGACATCTCGACGCCGCTGATCATCGTGTGCTTCACTTTTCCAAGGTACTGTGTTGTTGGGGTCTGCTCGACTCCGGGCTCGACGTAGCGCTCCTCGCGGTCGACGCCGAACCTTTGGATTAACTTTGCCTCGACGTCGTGTGACTCCCGTGTGGGTTACATTGCTGCCAAGAACTGTGTTTTAAAGAAGAAGAGTTGCTTTTGTTACTAAAGACTTTGTGCTAAGAAGAAACTACATTTGAACTATTATTTCCCTGCCAAGAGTATTTATTAAGATTGTGTATATTTTTGTCGTTATTTGGTCTTGTGCTAAGCCGTATATAAAAATCCTTATTTTTATAATACTACTGTGTCGTGTCCATTTGTAGTGTATTCACTTTATTACTGTATGTGGTCATAAATGCTTAACCAACAGCCTCTGGGATAAGCCTGTCTGCTCTGCCAAGCTACCAAGGGGGTGAGCAGGGGTTATCTAAGTGTGTGGTCTCCTTGCCCTGACTAGAAAAGGTGTGTCCCTATTTGTCAGAAGTGCATACCTCTGCCAACTAGAGACAGTCGGTTCTAACAATTCCCCACCAGAAAAGCGGGGAGAGGGGGGTGGTGAGTTGAAGGCTTGCCAGTTTCCTCAGTAAATCACTTCAGGTGGTCCCTGGGTTCCCCTTCCGCTGGGCCAGATCAGTGGGCTAGTTCAGTGTTCCTCACACAGCTTAGTGGGCAGCACCTAAACCCTGTCACCCCCAGTGGCATAGGTTCCTGACTAGGCCCTACCACCTAAGTCTCCTGCGTAGGTTCCTCCAGGTCAGTGATGCCCCAACTACTCTCTGTGGAAAGTTTCCCTCCCTTTCCTTATATAGCAACAGTTTGCAGTGGCAGTTGGTGTCACCTCCCCTATTCTGGAAGGTTCCAGGAGCTTCCCTTATTCTAGCTATGGGCAGGCTGGCATTGCAACATTGTTTAAGGGTTAAGAAAAATGAGGCAAAAGCGAAAAAAATAGGGAAGACCACCCTAAGGCTGACAGGTCTAACACTCCCTCAACGCCATTCTTGATAATACCCAAAGTTGGCTCAATGGCAACCTCCTGATGCTTAATACCAAAAAAACTGAGTTCCTCCTCATCTCCCCTCCCAATCACACACCCAAGATAGATTTATGGCTGAAGCATCTTACTTCCTTTGATTGCGCCCCTCACATCATTGACTCCACAAAATCCCTGGGAGTTACCATTGACAAACATTTAAATATGCAGGAACAAATCTACAATTCCACCAAAGGAGCCAACTTTCAGCTGAGTATCTTAAGGAAATTTAAACCCTTCCTCCCACAGTCTGATCTAAAAATGGTGGTCCAAGCCCTAGTACTACCAAGACTGGACTATGGAAGCACCACTCTTTGCGGTCTTCCAAAATACAAACTAGCACCGATCAGGGCATCGCTTAACACTGTGGCCAGGCTGGTCTCCGGAATAAAAAGAAATAACCACATCACCCCGGCCCTGAAGGCTTTGAACTGGCTGCCATACGAGTTGAGAATACAACTAAAGATCGCCTGCATGACACATAGAGCCTTACATAGCAACACCCCCAGCTATTTAGCACAAAAGCTAGAGCAGTCGGGAAGTTGTAGATATTTGCGAAGCACAAGGTCACTACTTCTAAAACCTTAATCCTTCCACAAAAATAGAACTGGGCGCAGTGCTTTCTCAGGTATCGCACCGAAGATTTGGAACAACCTTCCCCCAGATTTACGCAGAATCCCTTCTTTTACCACCTTCAAAAAGGAAGCGAAAATGTTTCTCATGAACAAATTAACATCTTAAACCTTTAACTCTTTGAAGCCTACTTGCCACCACTTTTAATCAAACAGCAATGTCTACCTCATTTGTATTATATGTGATTTCCGATTGTATGTATAACATGTGATAATTATGTACTGTAAAGCGCTCTGATACCCCCATGGGTCATGCCCGCGCTAAAACGTTATAAATAAATAAATAAGAGATGATCAGCGTACGTTGGGAGAGTGTAGCGCACACCAAATGCGTGTTTCAGTCACTGCAGCACACTATTACAGCAGCAAATATGTGACCTTGCAAGGCGGATTCACTTCCTGAAGGTAATAGAGGATGATACTGAAGGCCGCGCTTGTAGCTGGAATGTCCATGTTGTGGGACTTCCAGAAGGGATAGAAGAAACAGAAATGGTGGTGAAATATATGGAACATTGACAGACAACAACTCTGGTCCCTCAAGGACTTTCTCCTTTCATCTTACTTGAGAGGGCTAAGCATGTTCCCACTAGATGCCTTCCAACAGGTGCTCTGACAAGACCAGGGGTGACAGAACTACTGAATTTTAGAGAGAGACAACATACAGAAGCCAGGAAGGTGGGTAATTTTACAGCTTTCCACTCAAGTACTCCTACAAGTTAGATGCACAAAACATACCGTTTGCTCACATTCCTAAAGTGGGGGATAGACTAGTGTCAAATTCAGACCTCAGGTTAAGTTTAATTCTAGGGGACTAGCATCTGCACATGTAGGGGTGACAATACCATTATATTATTGCAGCAACGCTATAGGTGGCCAGGCCTTTACAAGTAGACCAAGGACTTAGGGCCAGATGTAGGTAGCCCTTTACCGATCGGAATCGGCCGAAAATGCCGATTTTCGGCCGTTTCCGATCGGTAAAGGGCTAGGGAGATGTAGGTGCACATATTCGGTAATTTTACCGAATCGTTATTATTACCGAATCGGTAATATTTACCGATTCGGTAAAATTACCGAAAATGCTATGTGGGTAGCCAATTTTCTATTGGCACATGGCTTACAGAATCGGTATTTTACCATGGAATACAAATCCATGGTAAAATACCGATTCCTGTGTACATGCACATCTGTGCATGTACACATGTGCCATGTGACAGACAGACGTGCCCTTAGGGCATGTCTGTGTGCCACATTGCACACATGCCCGTTTTGGGGGTGCTAGAGGGTGTCAAAGTGACACCCCCTGCACCCTTGTGAATTCGTTAATTACCGATTCGGTAAATACCGAATCGGTAATGCCTAATCATTCCTATGGGCTTCAAAGCCCATAGGAATGAATGGGCATTACCGATTCGGTATTTACCGAATCGGTAATTAAAGAAGTGTTGAGGATTCGGTAACAAATACAGATGTTGGGACCTACATCCCATTTACCGATTTTGAAATACCGAATCAGTAAAATTCGGTATTTCAAAATCGGTAAATGGGATTTACCTACATCGGGCCCAAGTCCTCAAATGCAACATCTGCCAGCAGATGAAGGGTTACACCGTGGCTTCCGCTACTGATGAATTAGAAGGTACATCAAAAGGATTATAAAGCACTGGCTAGACCCGTAGGTATCAGAGTGCTATAGCAGAGGAACATTGCGTTACAAATTACATCAGTTACAATAGCGTAGTAAGGTACGGTAAACAAACAACGCAGTTGAGAGGATTTATAGGAAAGGAGGGGGGAAGGAGCAATAGCAGGGAGATGAGGAAGAACTGTATCCAATGTCCGGAGAGACAAATAGAGAGGGAAAGGGGAGAGGTGGAGTGAGAAGGGAGAGGACGGGGGGAAACGGAAAAGAGATAAAGGGAAAGTCAGCCCAGAGACCGAGTGGGTAGGTGACGGCCAGGGAGATAATCCAATGCCAATCTCCTCTATAGCGCTGTAGGAAGCTCCAACGGTCATCGGTCAGAAAAATGGAAAGAAAGGAGACAAGGAAAAGGCAGAACAGAAGAAATACGCAAAGGGGGGGGGGGAGAGCGAGACAGGGAGAACTATCCAGTATCCGGCTGGGCAGGTGATGGTCAGGGGATAAACCAAGGCCGATCTCCTCCATTAGCTGAACAGAGCAGCTCCACCGGGTGTCGGACATAATGCTCGAACTCCGCTGTCCGGGTAGGGGTCAAGTGTAATCAGGGGAATGTCAGAATAGTGCGGGTGGGGGGCGGGAGCCATGGTTCGAGAAAATTCCAAACGTTCTCTTGAGTTCAGGCACAGTCCTGGCAGGGTTTTGAAAGTAAAAGTAAAAAATCAGCAAGGGGGGAAAAAGGTCACCACTGTCGGCCATGTTGGAATCGGGCGGGCTTTGGTTTCAAACTCTATGGTTGCCTTTTTAATAACTTTATACGAATATATTCTGTAGTATTGCTTTCTTATGAAGGGAGAGGTGTGGCGCAGAGGCCAGGGTGGCTGACACCGGAGCGCAGGGCTCACGGTTCGATCCTTGGTGGCTGCACAGCCCAGCACTTTGTGACTCTGGGCAATAGCTCGCTTAATCTTCCACATGGCCCCGAGCGCCTTGAGACCCCTGAGGTTGATTTGTTGGTGATTTACAAATACCGGGTATTATGATTAGATATCTTTCGTGGACTCATGTCTGGGGAGTGGATGTCGCATGGGTAGGTTAGACCCGGGAAGAAACACTGATTTGCTCACAAGAAGAAAATGTTTTCTTTTCCGTAGAGGTGCAGGTCCAGCAGTGCTTCTGGTTAACACTAGTATTTCCTCTGTTACTATTGTTTCTGTCTCAGCGGAGAATCGAGAAACCCTGAAGGACCCGGATATCAAATGTGGTTGGCGATGTAGGAGAGAATCAGGTATCTGGGATGAGTAGCAGATCTCGTTTGAGGGTTGTTAGAAGGTCTGATGCTTCACAAAGGTGTTCTTGAGCGGACATTGCATCGATGGATGCTTGTTTTAGGGAGGCATAGGTAGGAAATGATTCTTGTGTCGGCCCAGGGGCGGCTCCTCCATTCGAATGGAGGAGCGTCGCCCTACAAGCCCCTGAGCTGAAAATTAAAACGGTAATAAAGTTCATTTATTACTGTTTTATTTTTCAGCCACCCTTCCTGAACTGTCAGGACGGGGCGGGGCCAGTACTGCAGAGTGGCAGCAGCAGGGAGCTGTGCGCTTTAAAATGTACATGTCTCTTTGGCGGCCATCTTGTGCCAGCCTACTGGACATGATACAAGGACCCCTGCAAAGGTTGTGAGATGCCATAGACGTTAATATTAAGAGGAATGGTAACCAGGTATAGATTCTGGCGCACAACTAGATGTAAGGCAGAGTAATGTGAAATTTAGTTACTGAGTGCTCCAAGGAAGAGGAATAGTTTACCACTCTATCCCACAAAAAACCCAAAATAGGATTTTGAGTCTAACAATTTTTCCAACAAGTTTCTCCCTGAGCTCTACAACAATATACATTTAGTATACGTATACTCTAGTCATTCAAGGCTGATGTATAAGTGCAGAAGTAACGTACTTCTGCACTTATACATCAGCCTTGAATGACTAGAGCATACGTATACTAAATGTATATTGTTGTAGAGTTCAGGGAGAAACTTGTTGGAAAAATTGCCATAGACGTTAGATGGTAAAAGGACCCGGGCAAAGGTTGTGAGATGCAATCGACAGACGTCAATAGGTACATGGACCCCTAGCAAGTTTTGATATGCTATCAATAGACATCAGTTGTAGAGGGACCCCTGGAAATGGTTGTGAGATGCCATCAATCGATGTCAGTTGGTACTAGGACACAGCCAAAGGTTGTGAGATGCAATCAACAGGCGTTGGTCAGTACAAGGGAACCCTACAAAGGTAGTGAGATGCCATCAACAGACGTCAGTTGGTACAAGGACCCCTGTGAAGGCTGTAAGATGGCATGAATAGAATTTAGTTGGTTCAAGGACCCCTGCAAAGGTTGTGAGACGCCATCAATAGACGTTAGATAATACCAGGACCCCTGTGATGGTATATACACAGCTCTTCATGCTGTGAAGGTGGCTTCCGATTAAAGGCAGGTGCAGGGAACATAGACCCCAATGGAGGTGTCTGCGCATCCCACCATGGTCTCGTTGTACATCTCCGCAAGGTGAAACGCACAGGGAGCAGGCCCCTGCAGCTTCTGCCGTGCAGGGTGCCCCAGGGTTTCTTGTTTTTGAGGAGGATGCCCCCTCACCCTCTAAGCCATGCCATTGCATGCCTTGGAGAATGCGTGCAGGGCATGCAATGGCATGGAATAAGAAACAGCTAAACGCCCTGTGAAGCCACCCTGCAGTGTAGGGGGACCAACAGGTCAGGGGCCCTCATTAAGCCCATTCTGCAGGGGGGGGGGCATCATTTTGCGTTACCCCACTGACTGGGAGAGAGGTGACAAGGGCTGTATTCAGTTCATCAGCTGTAGTTTTCTTGAGTGAGGTGAGGTGCCAACTGTAGATTTGGGCAGTTAGAGGTTGATGATGCAGGATTCAGTCAATGGGGACCGAGCCCGACTGGAAGGAAGGGTTGGGTGGTTTAAAGGCCTCCACAGATTGTGATGCCTTTGGGCTCAAATTGACTTTAATGTTTCCAACAGCCTTAACTGATGGGTTTTTGGGCCTCAAGGGCCCGATTCACAGAACTAACTTAAGACAAAATCCAAAACTTACTACCATTTTGGTATTCACAGAAGGCACTGAATCTGATCGCGTCATTCAGGATCAGTTCTATTTCATACGCTGACGACACCCAACTGATTTTGGTGTTGGACAGGGAACGGCCAGGTGCCGAGGAAGACCTTAGGGACTGTCTTGCAGCAACATTTAAATGGATGAACAATAACCATTTAAAGTGCAACGCCGGAAAAACGGAAATACTACCTATAGGGACCAACAATCCTTTCTCCCCTATAGCATGCTGGCCATTAGATGCTGAAGTGCCACCCAACACAATTGCATCCGCCCGTAATCTGGGCATAAAATTCGACAACCACTTATCCTTCAAAACCCAGGCTGTAGCAGTAGCAAAAAGAAAAAATTCAGAGTGCAAGGTGTTTTTATTTTCACCGCACTATTAAAGTCAATCAATGGTACAAAAATTATTTCACACAGTATATACAAAGTTCAATATGCCCACAGGGGAAAGGGAAGGAGTGCAGGGGAAAGGGGTACACATTTCATGATAGTTTATGCATCACTCATCAAAATTTCTCATGTGCTAGAATCTACAGATTAAACCATTACACACAATCGTAAATCCCCATTAGAGGGGTCAAACAGTGCGCAAACATCAGAAGACGTTTCAGAATAGAAGCTCCTAATCAGCTGTAAACATCAGACTTATCCTTAGGAGTTCAGGGTTGTAGAAAAAAGTCTACGTTTCGACCCAAGGGTTGTAGGACAGTAGATCCCTTGGGTCGAAACGTAGACTTTTTTCTACAACCCTGAACTCCTAAGGATAAGTCTGATGTTTACAGCTGATTAGGAGCTTCTATTCTGAAACGTCTTCTGATGTTTGCGCACTGTTTGACCCCTCTAATGGGGATTTACGATTGTGTGTAATGGTTTAACCTGTAGATTCTAGCACATGAGAAATTTTGATGAGTGATGCATAAACTATCATGAAATGTGTACCCCTTTCCCCTGCACTCCTTCCCTTTCCCCTGTGGGCATATTGAACTTTGTATATACTGTGTGAAATAATTTTTGTACCATTGATTGACTTTAATAGTGCGGTGAAAATAAAAACACCTTGCACTCTGAATTTTTTCTTTTTGATTAATTTAATTGTAACACTGTGACTGTTCCTCAAAGCTTTTCGTGTTTGGTCTGGGACCACTTATATATATAACGATTAACTACCCAGGTCCCACTGACTACATGGGTCTAACCCTATTATCTGTAATATAATGTAGCAGTAGCAGGCATGTGCTTCCAAATCATTAAAGCACTTAGGAAGTTCTTTGATCTTCTCCCTCTTTCGGCGAGGAAAACAGTCGCAGTAGCCTTAATAAATTCTAGGCTGGACTATTGCAATGGACTCTATGTTGGAGCAAACAAAATCGTTCTCCACAAATTGCAGATGGTCCAACCTCAGCAGCCTTAAACACTCTACATTGGCTGCCAATAGGGAAGAGAATTCTATTCAAACTTCTCTTAATCACCTTCAGGGCATTCCACCAACGTGGCCCAACCTACCTACGAAAGGGGTTTAAAAGATACTATCCAGCGCGTTGTCTGAGATCCGCAAGCCAGAACTTACTCACTACACCTCATTTCAAACTGGCCACAAAGGGTGGCAAATCCATCTTTGTACTGGGAACTAAGGCCTGGAACAAACTTCCCCTCTCCTTGCGGTCTTTTTCCCAAGAAGCTCCCTTCAGGAAGGCATTGAAAACTTGGATCTTCTCTCTGCCTGACGCCTTGTGCAGGACCCTTGTGTAATGTGTGTGCAGAAATTAGGACATCCTTTTCCCTTTCCAACTCCTCCATCTGAGTTGTGTAAGCGCCAAGATACTCCTTGGAGTGGAAGTAGCGCGGTAGAAATGTCCATTACATTACATTACATTACTTACTCATTTCGGTATTTACAGAAGTTAGGAGTCCTAACTTTACTACTCCGAAACTGAGAAAAATCCTAACTTTAAGACTCTCGGTATTCACAGAAGACATTTAGGAGTCTTAAAGTTAGGACTCCTAACTTCTGTGAATACCAAAATGAGTAAGTGCCTTCTGTGAATACCATAATGGTAGTAAGTTCAGGATGTTGTCTTAAGTTAGTTCTGTGAATCGGGCCCCAAGTTTCTTGGGTAATAAGAGATGAGATACTGGGTCTCAAACCCCCGCTTCCGCCCATGGAAATGCCCGATTGAATAAAAGGCCGCTCTGAACCTGGCACTGTCTGCCTCATAGGTGGGCTCATATACGGAGTTTCCAGACGCTTGCACAGCCCTTTCTGTAATACCGATCTAATGGGTGCCCATTTTGTGCCCACATGAGTTCAGGGTGGCATACTGAGCTCCACCTAATATAACATGAGTATGTGTAAAGAGCACGTTCGGGGTTTCTTGGCGCTGAATAACAGATGTTTATTGTTATCCAGCTCAATGGTACTCATTTGGTCGACCTCAGAAGGATGAAAGGCTGAGTGGATCCCCTGGTATTTGAACTGTGACCACGAGGTCGAACATAGGCCCCTACAGTGGAGGCATTACTCACCCACTAGGCCTACAATATTTGTTAGTTTCGGAGCCTCCCTTACGCCCGCTCGCCCCCCGCCCCCCTGAGAAGGCAGGTTGACCCGCTCCTGTGATGCACTGGAAAGCCCCAGCATCTGGGTTTTGTCTTGTAGCTGTAGGAGGGCGTGGCCTCCTTGGAGGTCACTGCTGAGATTGAACCCTGGGCCCCCGGCGTTCTCTGCCCCTGGCAGTGCCAGCCCTCCCTCGACGGGCAGCTCTCCCGGGTATGGCGCTCAGGGCCGCCGGGGCTTTCCTAACCCGAATGAGGTGTTGTTTTAGAGGGCGGGGCCCGAGGCTCCTCCCCAGGCCCGGGGAGTCTCTCCTCGTCTCTCCTTCTCGTCCGGCAGACCTCAGGGTGGCAGTGCCAGGGACGGTTATAAACTCTCGGTGCCTGGGCCGCGGGCATGGACTCATCCGCTCCTGGGGAGGTAGGTGCCGGCCAGCACCCCCGCCCTCCGCCTCAGCAGGCATAGGGAGGACACGTTGCTGATAATACACCTCAGTGGGTTCAGCGCCCGCTGCACAGTGACAGGCACTGTCATTCTATGTGATAATAACCCTGTCATTCTATGTGGTAATAGCGCCTCTCATTCTACGTGGTATTAACCCTGTCATTCTATGTGGTGATAGTGCCTGTCATTCTATGTGGTGATATAGCGCCTCTCATTCTATGTGGTAATAGTGCCTCTCATTCTATGTGATAATAGCGCCTGTCATTCTATGTGGTAATAGCGCCTCTCATTCTACGTGGTGATATAGCGCCTCTCATTCTATGTGGTAATAGTCCTCGATGGATGCTTCGAGATCTCTGCCTTCGGCCCCTTTTCGCCCTTCGGGTCTCGTGCACTAGGTCTCTTCTTTCAAGTCTTTCTGCCGCTTTCTTTTGTCTCACATTCTGACGCTGTAAAGGTGTTTTTTGTCCTTCATTCACATTTTCTTCTTTTCTTTGTATTCTTTCTCGCGTTCTTTCATTATTTCTAGTGCGTCATCGTGTTCCATTCTCCATTCCTTCTGTCGAGCTCTTTTTCATTCGTTCCTTCCTTTCATCTTCCTGGCTCCCTCCCTTCTTCCCTTCATTAGTTCCTCCTCTTTCTTCATTCTTTCTATCCCTCCTTCCTCTCTCCCTTCCTCCTTCGTGCCTCTTTCACTTCACCCTTCCTTCTCCTCTCCTCCTTTCCTGTCTTCCTTCTGCCATCTCTACATCCTTCTCTCCTTCCCTCCCTTCTCCAGCTACCCTTCATTCTTTCCTCCTTCACTCCCTCTTTCTTCCCTCTCTTCTTCTTCTTCCTTTCCTCCTTTCGCACCCTCCCCTACCCACCCCTACCACTACCCCCACCTTCACCTTGTGCCCAGCTTCGCTCACTCAGTGCCCCCTTCCTTCTCCTCTCCTCCTTTCCTGTCTTCCTTCTGCCATCTCTACATCCTTCTCTCCTTCCCTCCCTTCTCCAGCTACCCTTCATTCTTTCCTCCTTCACTCCCTCTTTCTTCCCTCTCTTCTTCTTCTTCCTTTCCTCCTTTCGCACCCTCCCCTACCCACCCCTACCACTACCCCCACCTTCACATTGTGCCCAGCTTCGCTCACTCAGTGCCCCCTTCCTTCTCCTCTCCTCCTTTCCTGTCTTCCTTCTGCCATCTCTACATCCTTCTCTCCTTGCCTCCCTACCAGCTCTCCATCATTCTTTCCTCCTTCACTCCTTCTTTCTTCCCTCTCTTCTTCTTCTTCCTTTCCTCCTTTCGCACCCACCCCTACCCACCCATACCACTACCTCCACCTTCACCTTCGTGCCCAGCTTCACTCACTCAGTGCCCCCTTCCCTCTTTCCTTCTTCCTTACAGCTTTCATTTTTCTACCCTTCTATCTTCTCTTCCTCCTCCTCTCCTTTCCCGTTCCTTCCTCGCAGCCAAGACATGGAACTCCTGACCATCTGCGACAGACCCATGACCTGCTGACCTTCAGGAGCAGGAGATGCCTCAAGACCTGGCTGTTGAGCAGTAGCTGCACCCCTCCACCCCCCTTAGCGCCTTGAGGCCCTTACGGGTGATTAGTGCGCTCTACAAATGATTGATTGATTGACTTGCGTTTTTTTAATCGTCGCTCCCCTCCCCCATTCTCTCATAGTAGATTCTGTTTCAGGCCGCACCCACTCCTCCAAACTTAACCCCGCCACCCTACTCCTGACCTTTACAGGCAGGGCACGAGTCGGGGTACACGCGGGTGGACAGCGTCCACCCACTATTTTTCACAAGGTGAATGCCTTCATCCCTGCCAAGAAGTGGGGTCCCACTGACTAATGTGTTGAACTCCAGTGGCGTAGGAAGGGGGGTTCTGTGGGTGCGGGCCGCCCCGGGTGTCATCACTGAGGGGGGTGACAAGAAATTTTCCGCACCGGGTACCACCTGACCTTGCTACGCCACTGCCTGCACCTTTATGAGTTATATTATTATTTTATTGAGGAGTTTTATATAGCACCGGCCGGATCCGGGGGTATCGGAGCGTTTTACAACAGTTTTAGTGCAGGAGTCATACAATAGAGCAGTAGTATACATATTGGTTCGGAAGTCAAGGTGTGCTGAGCAGCATTGAGGTTATAGGTGAGTCCTGAGATGACCTCATTGAGTGCACGTTGTCTTGGGTTGAACCTCTTTGGAAAGGGGGGAACAGGTAGGGGTCAAAGAGCAAGGAGGAGGTAGGTCTTAGTGATACAATGTCTGGGAGCTACGGCGAGCAGGGATTTGCGTTTAGGTGGTGGCTATCCGTTCGTGAGGGAGCGGGTGAGGAAGAGGTCTTTTAGGTGTATTTTGAATTCTGTGAAGGACGGGATAGTCCTGATATCTGCTGGGATGAAGTTCCAGATTTTGGGTGTGTTTCCGGCGAAGGACCGTGCAGCGGTTTTTTGTTTGCGTGTTTTCATAGGGGTGAGCAGTAGGGTAGTGGAGCTCCTGGTGTTACTCGTCTGACCAGCCCTCTTGAGTTTGGCGGCCAGGTAGTCAGGTTTTCCCGTGTGCAGGGCTTTGTACGTGAGGCAGAAAGTTCTGAAGCTGGCACGCATCTCTAATGGGAGCCATTTTAGTTCTCTGAGTGCTGGTGAAATGTGATCGTATTGCCTAATTCCAGTGTCCATTCTGGCTGCTGCGTTGAGAGTTGTTTTGAGGGGAGCTAGGGGAGATTTTGTTGTACCAGTGAGGGTTGCGTTCCCGTAGTCGAGTCTGGATAGCACCAGTGATTGGGTGGCTTGTTTGAGGTCTTTGGTAGGGATGAGGGGTTTTATTTTGGTGAGTAGCTTCAGATTGAGGGAGGCATTCTTTGCAGAGTTCTTAATGTGTTTGGCCATGTCGAGTTTTGGGTCTAGTGTGACTCCTAATGATGTTACGGAGTTGGCCAAAGTGAGATTACCATTGACGGCATCGATTGCTTTTAGCCATTCTGAAATTTGAGGGTTCTCTTCTTTGTTGGAGATGAGGAGGGTCTCTGTTTTGTCTTGGCTGAGTTTTAAGTGCTTTAGAGACAGCCAGTGTTGGATTTCTTTTAGTCTGTCAATGTCATCTATGGAGGAGGTTTCTAGATAGATCTCGGTGTCATCTGCATATTGGTGGAAAGGGATGTTGGCATTTTTAAGTATGGTGGTGAGGGGTTCCATGTATATCTTGAGCAGTTGTGGTGAGAGCCCTGCCCCTGCTGAGTCGGAAGTAAAGTTTTGGTTTTTTATCCTTTGTGAGCGGCTGTGTAAGAAGGAGGAGAACCAGCGTAGGACCACCTCATCAGCACCTACCCTTTCTTGTAAAGCCTTGATGAGTAGTTTGTGATCAACCATGTCAAAGGTTGCCAATAGGTCCAGGAGAATGAGGAGGCAACATTGGTCGGTATCGAGGGATTTGTGGATATTGTCTGTTATGTTAAGGATCGCGGTCTCGGTTCTATAGCCTTTTCTGAAACCCGATTGGTGGGGATCAAGAAGGTTCATGCTATCCATGTGCTCAGTCAGGTGTAGGAGGACGCATTTTTTGAGGATTTTGGATAGGAGGGGGTGATTGGAGACAGGTCTAAAGTGTTTCAGGTCCTTGGAGTCAAGGCCTATTTCTTTTAGTAGTGGCATGATTTGTCCAACTTTGAGGCATTCAGGTTTTCGCACAGGTGTTTGGAGGATCTGCATTGAGGTTTCAGGGGGCTTGGATGTTGGTTGCCTGATGATATAGAACATTTCTTTGGGCCTGTTTTTTGCGTTATCCAGGGCGGTGCAGAAGAAAGTGGATTTTTCGCTGCTGATGTGTTTTTTGTATTTCCTTCGGGCTGCTTTGAGTTGCTCGTGTAGGCTTGTGGAGGGGTTGCTCCTCCATAGTCGTTCTGTAGTTCTTAGTTGTCTCCTTTCGTTGTTAATGCCCGTGTTGAACCAGGATTTGGATGGGATGTTCCTGTTTTTTTTTTAGTTTCAAGAGGGCTACGTGGTCTAGAATGGATGTCATGGTTGTGTTGTAGTGGGCGGTGAGTTCTGTTGTGGAAAGATCATCCATGGAGGCAGTGAGAGAGAGTTAACCCTTCCCTCTAGGTCAATCATGTTGATCTGAGTACGGTTTCTAGTCCATTTGGGAGGGTCTTGGATGGGGAGTTGGAGTGTGATCTGTTGAGTGAGGTGGAATAGGATTAACTGGTGATCGGACCAGTCCACGGGCAGGGTGCGGTCTATCGTGACAGTGTCGTGCTGGGTGATATTGGCGTCTAGTATTGATCCTTTGTTGTGGGTTTCCTTTAAGCACTGTTGGGTAAGGTTGTTGTTCTGTAGCAGCTCCTTCAGGTTCTGGATTATCAGGTTGTTTTCTTCATTCCAGTGTAGGTTGAGGTCACCCAGAATAAGGTTGTTCGCGTCTCGGAGAGAGCAGTGGGCAACCGGGTTGGACGGGTGTTCAGTGAATGCGGTGGTGTTGCCTGGGGTGGTAAATAAGGTGGCAGATTAGTGTTTTGTTATTGCTAGTGTTAATGGTGGCGGTTAGGCATTTAAAGGTGTTGTAGTTGAAGGAGTCTATTTCCGTCACGTAAATGTTGTTTTTGTGGATGATTGCTATGCCTCCGCCTCTTTGGTCCTTTCTATCTTTGTTGGTGATTGCAAAACCTGGGGGGACAAGAGTATCCATGAGTGGTAAGGAGGAATCATTTAGCCGTGTCTCCGTGATGAATGCTATGTCTATGTCGTGGGTGAGGATGGATTCTGCTAGCTCTGTGGTATGCTTGGTGGCTGATCTGCACTTTATGAGCATGCAGTTGGTGGGGGTCATCTCTGTTTCAGGTTGCTTCGTTCGGGGGGCTGTGGGGATGAAAGTGCGGGTGGCCGGGGTTCTAGGGGATTTCAGAAGGGCCTGGTCTCTACCCAGTCCGGTGATCACCTGAATTTTGGATTGGAGGGTGACAGTAATTGGATTGTTGTACGAGGAAGCGAGAGCTGCTGCTTCACTCGCAGACATTGCATCTCTAGTTCTTTTGGGTACCTTGCCCTCTGAAAGCTGCCAACCCCTGCCACACATGGCCTCTGGCTAGGTCCTGTACCCAACCCTCTGAAGGCAAGTACTCTCAGGTGTGCATGGAAGACGGCTGTGCCTAGGTGCATGTTTGCCGCCGGACCTTGACTGTTTCCAGGCTCTGATACCACCACACTGGGTGCTGCCAACCCCCATATTTGGGCATTGGTCAGGCATAGCAGTAGTGCACTAAATACTTTTTAATGTTATGTTAAGTAGTTTTATAAAGCGCTTGAATATCAATAAGATGTCTTGGCGCTAGTTGAGTGAGAAACCTGAGCAATCCGTGGCGGCTAGAAATTAATGTAAAGTAAAAAGCCATGTCTCAAGAGCCTTCCTGAAGACTAACAGCTTAGCTTGAGATTTGATAACAAGGGGGAGAGAGTTCCAGGCCTTGGATGCGTTCAATACAAATCCACGGCCGCCCAATTTAACTTGTCTAAAATGAGGAACTGGCACAAGTCTAGACGAGGCTGATCTCAGAGGTCTTGATGAAAAGTAGATGGAGAAGGCCGATCTCAGGAAGTCTGGACCTTGGCCATGGATGGCTTTACAGACTACATCTACAGGTAGATTCATGAAGCCAAAATCGGCTCGCAAAGGGCCAGATTCTGAGAATCTGGCCATTTGCGAGCGCTATTATTGCATTTGGGATTCATCATCCCAAATGCAAAAATCGCAATTACAGAATTCGCTAAATTGCGAAGAATCGCATTTAAGGAATCTCAATTAGAGATTCCTTAAATGCAATTCATAAACCTTTTGAAAATTGCAAGTTCGCAATATGGGGCCGCCATTTACCGCGAAGTGTAACTACGGGGTAAATAGCGAAAACTTAGAAAAATGCACTTTAGTGCATTTTTCTAAGTTGCATGTTACACACACACATGTCCTTTGGACATGTGTGTGCGCAACACCAGTGTAAATTACCATTTCAGGGGTGCTACAGGGTGTCCTTTGGACACCCTGACACCCTTGAAATCGCTTCCTTATTTGCGATTCGCTAATTGCGAATCGCAAATAAGGAATGACTCCCCATTCATTCCTATGGGCCTTGAGGCCTATAGGAATGAACGGGGAGTCAATCCTTATTTGCGATTAGCAATTAGCGAATCGCAAATAAGGAAGCAGTAGAAATCGCAAGAAAAATTGTGATTTCTACATGCATCCCGTTTTGCGAGTCTTTAATAGCGATTCCTTAATAATCGCTATTAAGGACTCGCAAACGAGGAAATGAAATGAAATGAAATGAAATGAAATAAGGTATTTATAGAGCGCACGGTGGCCAAACGGCTTCCTGGCGCTGAGAGCTCTACTGAACAGAACAGACAGGGCCAAGGAAGTTAGCAGGGGTAGGCCTGGGCAAACAAGAATGTTTTGAGCGCTTTGCGGAAGTGTGAGAAAAGGGGGATAGAACGCATGGAGGACTTTGATGAAACTGGGGGCTAGTGATTTAAAAATTATTCTGGCCCTGACTGGGAGCCAGTGAAGCTGTTGGATCGCTGTGGAAGCCGAGTGGTATTCGGGAAGCTTGAAGAGAGCTTTTGCTGTGGCATTTAGTACTGTCTGAAGTTTTTTAGCACGTATTTCTGTGAATTTAAATAGAGGCTATGACAGTAGTCGAGTTTCTACGGCACCAGAGATGTTATTACTGATTTTTGTAGGGCAACAGGAATAGAGGGCAGGATCTTTTTGATTAGCTTTAAGGTAAAAAAAGGCAGCAGATGAAACAGAGTTGGCCTGAGTTTTGTAAGAGAGACAGTGGCATAGCAAGGGGGGCCCCCTTGCTGACTCATGCTGCCGCCAGGCAGC
Organism: Lissotriton vulgaris; assembly: GCF_964263255.1. Classification (NCBI taxonomy): domain Eukaryota; kingdom Metazoa; phylum Chordata; class Amphibia; order Caudata; family Salamandridae; genus Lissotriton; species Lissotriton vulgaris. The sequence continues at coordinate 666,657 of NW_028249865.1, read as the reverse complement.
AAAAGCAGTGACCACCATGGGCGGCACAAGGGCTAGCTACGCCACTAAAGATAGATCTGTGTGAATTTTAACTCCAAGACTTTCAACGGATTTAACCAGGAGAGGCAGGGAGCCTCATTCGGGTGGCCACTAATTATGGGACCAAAGCGGTGGTTGACTTCCGGAGAGTAGCTCTGTTTTGGTGGAATTTAGTGTGAGACGGTTAGATGACATCCAACTGCTGATTGCTCTCATGCAATCGCAAAAATTGAAGGCGACGTCTTGTATTTCCTGTGAAAGCGAGACGACAATTTGTGTGTTGTCTGCATAGGATGTTAGACCACTAGCAGATCTGACCCATTCTTTCGGCTCTACCCTTACGTAAAGATTGAATAGCGTAGGGCTCATCGATGATCCCCGTGGAATCCCACATGGAAAGGAAAAGGAGGGTGATGTAAAATTTCCAAGACGCACTGATTGCTTTCTATCAGTCAGGAATGATTTGAAAATTTTCAAGACTGTTCCGGATGCTGCCCCTGAAATCAAACGATCAAGTAAAAGTCAGTGGCGAACCGTATCAAAGGCCTCTGAGAGATGTAATAAAATCAGGGCTGCCCCGTTACCTCGATCGAGCGATGCTCTGATTTTCTCGGTGGCTTTGATAAGAGCGGCTTCGATACTATGAACTGACCAAAATCCGAATTGGGTGTTGTCCAGGAGGTTGTTGTTTAAAATAAGTTCCATTCGTTGTGCATTCAGGATTTTGTCAATGACCTTAGCCGCAAGTGGTAGACCGGCTTTGGGTCGATAATTATTAGGTTCCGTTGGATTTAGTGAGGGCTTTTTTAGTAGTGGGAGGGTGGAGACTTCCTTCCACTGGGAAGGAAAGACACCTGATATGCATATCTGCTGATAGATGTCTGTCAGATGGAGACCTGATGAAGGTGCAACATGGCTGACCATTTTAGGAGGGCATGGGTCTAGTGGTGAGCCCGAGCTGGCAAGCTGTAGCATTCATACAACCTCTTAGGCTGGTTAGGCCTCTTAGGCTGGGTCTGATGGCTCAAAGGACTAATGCTTCCACTGCAAGGGCTTGTGTTCAACCTCATGGTCTCAGGTTCAAATCCTGGCAGGTCCACTCATCCTTTCATCCATCTGAGGTCGATAAAATGAGTACCATTGACTTGGGTAACAATGAACATCTGTTATTCAGTGCCAAGATACCTACAGGTGAATGTGCGCTTTACAAATACACATGTTATGTTATGTTCCATGTGGGAGGCATGAAGCAATTAAGAATAGATTGAGACCCGGGTGCTGAACTGGAAAATTGCTAAGGTATTGCTACAGGGATTGTAGAAAGCAAGGAGGTTAGAGACACTTTCCACCTTTCCACAAAATGTGTCTGCTAGCAAGGTGCAAAAGGATTGAGATGGATCCATGGAAATAGCAGGGCTGGAAGTGGTGAGCTGGGCTATAGTGGCATACAATTCTTTTGACAAATCAGATGAAGATTCTGTTTTTGAGGTGCAGAAGGCGATTTTAGCTTTCCGAAGTGAGAATTTATAATGTGTCAGGCATCTCTTATATTCTGTTTTTTCCAGTTCATCATGATGAGTTCTCCATCGCTTTTAGGTTTTTAAAGATGTATTGTTTTTCTACCGTGTTAAGCCTTCAGAAATGCATTTTGGAACTGAAATCCCATAGATGTTGGTATTGATTACCCCCTCTGATAAACCATTGGGGGAAGAAGGTTTGCATTGTAACAATTATTTTTAGAACCTGGTTGGAAGATCTGACAGGCTTATGTATCTGCCAGGAACTTGCAATAAAAAAATAATATATATATATATATATATATATATATATATATATATATATATATGCACCAAACCTCCTTCCAAGAAAAGAGAGACAGCGACCCAGGAGGAAACAGTAGGAGACACTGGTTTATTTAGCACAGATGCGGCGAATGCATTTCGGCAGATTCCTGCCTTCTTCAGCGCCCAAAGCAAACTGCGAGTAAAATCCCATGCTGCCAGTCACTCCCTTATCTGAACGCTTGCTGATGCAAGCCAGCTCCGCCCCTTGCAGTAGCCTCCACACACCTGTGAGCAGTCTTGAGTGTAGCACAGGACTGCATGTCCCAGAATACAGCGTAATGGAGTCTCTGACCTTTGGTGCATGAGCGAGACACAGATGGTGACAATGTCATTGCAGGGGGGCAGGGAACAGCGTGAGCCCCACAGAGACTGTGATATAAGTACCTCTTTGGTGTGCCAATTGTCCAGTACCTCCTCCGGTCCCCCAAAACCACCGCAACCAACTCGGCCAGAGAGTCTGTTGAGCAGGGGATGAACCTCGATGTGCTCTACCCGGCATGGGATTAATAATCCCAAAACTGCTTTCTTTTCTCTCCGGTTTTGATGGCAAGATGCCGGCCTTTCCAACCAACGCTGGTAAATAAGAAGAACTGCGAGAGTCCAAGTCCCAGTGAAGCCGGTAGCCCAAAGCGCAGTGGGGGTCATCTGAAAAGCGTCTCTGGGTGACGCTGAAATTGATGCACCATAAATAAATAATAAATAAAAAGAGGAAGCTGAAATAAACCAAATTAGAACAATGTTGTCACTCACATGGCAATAGAGTCAATGGCTGAACGCTTCTGCGATCATGAAAACATCCAGTAGGGGGCAATATGCCATCCTCTTCATAAACTGGCTCTATTGCTCCATGAGTGACAGAATTTTTTCACCACATGCACATTCACCTGAAAATGAGTGAGCTTCGGTGCCACTGGCCAGTCCTTCAGTTTTCATATATTTTTCTCTAATTTCTTTCCTTCTCATCTTTTTATTGTTGTTATTTTTAGAGCACGCGACTGCTCTCCACACAGTGCGAACATACTGCTCGCTTACTCCTCATTTCATCTGCAGTGCGCTACACATGGTATTCATGGTGTTTTTGCGCTCAGGCCAGCACTTTCTGCAATTCAAAATTACTACTTTTCAACTGTTCCTAAAAATACTCGGGTAAATTATGACTTTCCCCAAAATATTCCAGGATTGGTGTTAGAATAGGAAATAAGCCTCCAGGAATATTTGGGGGAAAGTTACACTTTCCCCAACTATTCTAGTACTGGAGTTAGGATAGTAAATCTGAGCTTCCAGTGTCCGCCACACCCACTGCTGCCCCGAGGGCGCAGTTCAGGGCAAAAAACACATCGAGCGCCACATCCCACAAGGACACAGCTTCCAGACCAGGCTACCATCATGGATTGGTATTGTTCATAGTTTCACTGTTTTACCATTCCAAGATGGCCAACACATTGGTTCAAAATATGGCAGCCATGCTGGAATGTTAAAGCAACGAAACACCGTGTACAATACATAGGAAGAAAGCTGCTCATTGCTGTTTAATTTTAATTATTATTGCAAGAATTTTCTTGGCTGTTTGCGTAGCAGCTTGTTTTCTTTTCTACTTTTACTTTATTCTGCATATGTTTTTGAGTTTGTGCGTGAGTATGTTAAGGTTGCATAAGTGGGTGAATGCAAGAATGAGTCAGTGGGTGGATGAATGGATGAATGAGTGCTAAGATGAGTGACAGAGAGCATGTATGATGAGCTATTGAATGCCTAAACCCATCATTGACTGAGGAAGCACTCCCATTTAAAGCCAGGCATATTAGCATTGCCAGTGCTTGTTTCTTTCTTTCCTTCTCCCTGCTGCGCTTTTACTCCTTCCTCTTTCTTCCTTCCATTCCTCCCTTCCTCTGACAGCTCTCACTTAGCAGCCCTGTGCCCCACTATCTCCCCCTCTGCCCCTCCCCCACCGGGCATCCTGTACCAAGCAGGCTCTTATCAGTAATGCTGTCTTTATTGAGTGTGCTGGGCTGCAGGATGTTTATTGTGTCTGCCCCTCCCGTCCAAAGTCCAGGCCTCGCCATCTATGGCTTCTTCACAGCGCCCATAAACCCCCGTCCGCCTTCAGTTAACCCCTTCGCCGTCGGCTGTTGTGCTACGACACGACAAGGTGGGAGAAGATGACTGAGGCCTCAGCGAGGGGTTCTAGGGCTCCCACTGCCCCCAAAGACACTGAATGCAATGATTTATTTATTATTTATTAAGAAGTTTCATATAGCGCTAGCCAGACCCAAGGGTATCGGAACGCTTTACAACAGATTTAAAGCAGGAATCATAAACAAAAAAGCAGAGGTATACATATCTGTTCGGAAGACCCAGCGTGCTGTGAAACATTGAGGTAGGGAAGTCATGAGATAGCCTCGATGAGTGCACAATGTCATGAGCTAAACCTCATTCAGGGAGGAGGGAACGAGGAAGGGGTCGGGGAGCGGGGAAGAGATAGGTTATCAGGGGGCTGCAGAGTGTAGACTTGTGCGTTTCGGGGCGGATCTCGGTTTGGGAAGGCACGGTTGAGGTAGAGGTCTTTTAGGAGTCTTTTGAATTTTACAAAGGAAGGGATAGTCCTGATATCTGCTGGGATGGAGTTCCAGATTTTGGGCGCGATTGCAGCTGAGGATCGTGCAGCCATTGTTTGTCTGCGTGTTTTCATAGGGATGAGTAGCAGGGGGTTGGAGTTCCTGAGGTTTCTTGTTTGACTGGCTTTCATGAGTTTGGAGGCTAGGTATTCCGGTTTTCCTGTGTGCAAGACTTTGTGCATGAGGCAGGCACTTCAAAAGCTGGCACGCATTTCGACTGGAAGCCATTTTAGTTCTCTGAGTGTGGGAGATAAGTGGCCATATTTCTTAACTCCGGTGACCATACTGGCAGCAGCATTGAGAGTTGTTTTGAGTGGGGCTAGGTGAGATCGAGCTGTACCAGTGAGGATTGCGTTCCCATAGTCGAGTCTAGATAGCACCAGAGATATGGTGGCTTGTTTGAGGTCCCTGGGCGAGATGAAGGGTTTAATTTTGTTGAGAAGCTTCAGATTGAGCAAGGCACTCTTCCCGGGGATCTTAATGTGTTTGGTCATGTTCAGTTTGGGTCTAGGGTGATTCCTAGTGATTTTACAGCGTTAGCCAGGGTGAGATTGCCGTTGAGGGCATCGATTGCTTTAAGCCGTTCTACGATTTCAGGGTTTTCTTCTTTGTTGGAGATGAGGAGGTCTTCAGTTTTGTCTTGATTGAGTTTAAGGTGGTTTGTTGATAGCCAGTGCTGGCCTTCTTTAAGAGTGCTGTTGAGTCTCTGAATGTCATCCATGGAGGAGGTTTCCAGGTAGATCTGGGTGTCATCTGCATATAGGTGGAAGGGGATGTTGGCGTTTTTGAGAAAGGTGCTGAGGGAATCCATGTATATGTTGAACAGTTGAGCGGACAGCACGGGGCCTTGGGGGACACCTCTGTTGACGGGGTGTCGGTCGGACGTAAAGGTTTTTATTTTTATCCTTTGGGAGCTGTTGTGTAAAAAGGAGGAGAACCATTGTAGGACCACCTCATCCGCACCTCCTCTGTCTTGGAGAGCCTTGATGAGTCGATTCTGATCAACCATGTCAAAGGCTGCCGATAGGTCCAGGAGGATGCGTAGGCAGCATTGGTCAGTATCTAGAGACCTGTGAATGTCATCCTGGATGTTAAGGGTCGCGGTTTCGGTGCTACAGCCTTTTCTGAAGCCCGATTGGTGGGGATCTAGCAGGTTGGTGTTGTCCATGTTATAGGAGAACACACTTTTCAACGATTTTGGATAGGAAGGGGAGATTGGAAACAGGTCCGAAGTTGTTCAGATCGTTGGTGTCTAGGCCTGGCTTTTTCAAAAGTGTTGTGACTTGGCTGACTTTGAGGCAGTCTGGCATGATGCCAGTTTTCAAGGAGCTATTTATGATTTCGCACCAGAGTGGGACAAGGGAGTTTCAGCTTTTTGGTCAATTGGGTGGGTACAGGTTCGAGAACGTGAAATGTGGCTTGGGGGAGGAGATCAGTTTAAGAATCTCAGCTTCAGGTATGGGGTTGAAGGATTTCCAGGCTTTCGTGGGGAGCTTGCTTGTGCTGGTTTTGATTATCGGGGTTGTGTTTTTGTAGGAGGGATTGAGGTTGATGTCTAGTGATAGCTTGATCTTGGTAATTTTGTCATTGAAGAAGTTGGCGTAGTCGTCACACAGGTCTTTGGAGGCGTGGATTGGGGTTGCAGAGGTCATGGAAGTTTGTTGCCCGATGATGTTAAAGAGTTCTTTGGGCCTGTTATTCGCGTTGTCCAGAGCGGTGCAGAAAAAGGTGTTTTTTTGGTTGTTGATGTGTTTTTTGTATTTCCTTCGGGCTGCTTTGAGTTGCTCGCAAAGGCTTGTAGAGGGGTTGTTCCTCCATAGTCATTCTGTACCTCTAAGTTGTCTCCTTTCAGCATTAATGTCCATGTTGAGTAAGGATATGGAATGAATGAACCTGTTTTTTTTTTTAGTTACAGGGGGTCTAGATGGTCTAGGATGGACGTCATAATTGTGTTGTAGTGAGAGGTGAGTTGCGTTGTGGAGAGACCATCTCTGGAGATGGGCAGGAGCATGCTTATCTTTTCTTCTAGGTTGACCATGTTGATCTGTGTTAGATTTCTCGTCCATTTGGGGGGGTCTTGGATGAGATGTTGGTATGTGATCGATTGCGTGATGTAGAATAGGATTAAGCGGTGGTCGGACCAGTAAACCGGTAGGATGTGGTCTATTGTGATTTTAACTCGTTGGGCCATGATGGCATCCAGGATTGCTCCTTTGTTAAGGTTTTGGATTAGGGAGTTGTTTTTGTTGTTCCAGTGTAAGTCGAGGACGCCCAGAATTTGGTTGTTGGCGTCTTGGAGTGAGCAGTCAGCAACCAGGTCCGACAGGTGTTCAGTGAATGTGGTTGTGTTGCCTGGGGGGTGGTATAGGAGATGGCAGTGTAGTGCCTTGTTGTCGCATGTGTTAATGTTGACGGTAAGGCATTCAAAGGTGTTATAGTTGAAGTTGTCAATTTCGGTCACTGACATGTTGTTGTTGTGAATAATTGATATTCCCCCGCCTCGTTGGTCTTTTCGGTCTTTGTTGATGATTGCAAAGCCTGGGGGTACGAGAGTATCCATGATTGGAGGCGAGCTGTCGTTTAGCCACGTCTCGGTGATGAAGGCTATGTCTATGCCATGGTTGAGGATGGATTCTGCTAGCTCTGAGGCATGTTTGGTGGCTGATCTGCAGTTTATGAGCATGCAGCTGGTAGGGGGTGCCTCTTTTTTTGGTTTCTTACTTAGGGTGGCCATGGAGATGTTGGTTAGGGAGGCTGTGGATCTAAGGGGTTTCAGAGTGGAGTGTTATCTTCTGAATCCGGTGATCACCTGAATCATGGATTGAGGGTTAGCAGTAGAGAGGGTGTCGTACGAGGAGGCCAGCTCTGACGCTTCATTTGAGGACATAGCCTCCTTGGTTCTTTTGGGTCTCAGTGTCTGACTCGAGAGGGGGGATGAGATCCAACTGGGTTGAGTAACCTTGGGGAGCCTTTGGTGTGTGGGGTTGGAGACGGTGGGAGTACAATGGGGATTTTTGGAGGGCTTATGGAGCGTAACGAGGTTGATTAGGATTTTGTTAAAGCCCTGTATTATAGTAGCTAACTGCCTTTCAAGCAGGGAGAGACGCTGCCCTGTCTCTTCTGGGGTGGGGGTAGGTGGGTTCTGGGTGGTGTCCTCCCACGGGGAGATGGCGTGATGATGTTGTGTTGCCGTCTAGTAGTTATTGTGTTGTCTGTGAGGGCTTTGAGATGGGTCGTGAGGTGATGGTGTCATGTTGTGGCATCTGCGTTCTTTTGCGTGTGGGAATAGGAAGGTAGTTGGGAGTCTTAGACTGTGTATTGTGGTCGATCTGTGTCATTTTGAGGAGGTTATGAGTGCGGGCTGTTTGAGTGGATGGTCAGATGGGGGAGGGCGAGCCATGTTCTTGGTGACAGAGGTGTGGGTGGTGTCTCATGGTGGAGAGCAGGAGTTTTTGATAGAGGGCGCAGGAGTGGGGGTGCAGGCTGTCCGGGTAGACGGGGTGAGTTGGGCGGGGGAGATGTGTGTGAGAGGGGGCAGTCCGTAGTGAGGGGAAGAGGGAGTCAAATGTCTCAAGGTTGTCGTTGTTAGCTTGGATCAGGACTGTGCCGTTGGAGTAGATGGTCACAGAGGTGTTCCCGCTCCGCATCATGCGGTTAGGGATAGAGAATGACAGATTGCAGCTATGGGGAGTATTGGTACTTTTGGTAATGGGGAGTTGAGATCTGAGGATGGAATTCCACTTTTCGGGTCTTTCCATGTGGAAAATTAGATCCATTTTTACTTGGCCTTTGGAGGAGCAGTGATATATGTCAGCAAATAGTGATTCTGGGAATTGTCTGATCAGTTTATGTTTATGTTTTTTTCCGCATTGGGTGGGAGGTTGGGGGGAAGTAGTTCAGTTTGAGGCTGTTGGCGTATATTGGTGTGATATAAGGCATTTTGTCTAAGTTGGACATGGGGCTAGTTCCTTTAGGGCTAGGTGTGTTACGCTACCACTGGGGGCGTGATTGGAGTGGTGGACAGGACTGGCAGAGCGGTCAAGCCGCCAATGATGGCGTGTGCTGGCTGCCTGCTCGGTGTAGTGACAGACCCTGGCACCGAACACACTCTCGTTGCTGTTGTTAATGGCGTTTGTATAGTGGTCTTCCATCACTACATCACTAGTGTGATCTCACAGCGCTTTGTCTCGTTCAGGTTGTTGTCTCAGAAGCTTGCGTATATGATTGGCAGTGTGTACGTGAAGGGTGACCTCAATGGAGAGTGGTTGATGCTGTGAGTGAGTCTCCCAGGGGCTCTCGTTGCCATGGCGCTATGCACACGCTTGCTCGTGCCCAGAAGCATGTAAAGCTGCTAGGGCACGTACATACAAAGCTCGCAGAGAGAAGGTCTGCACACAACCTGGTTACCAGAGTACATTAATTCCAGAGGCTTCTGAGCGCACAGAACCCTTCAAGGCCACAGAGGCACAAGTTCACCTGCATTCGGACCTGCACGACTCCAGCAGTGCCCAAGACCTCGACGAGCAACAGCAGCAGCCACCTGAAATGCATCCTGCTCAACACCCGCTCCATCCACAGGCACGCCATCGAGATCTGGAACCTGCTCGACACCACAGCCCCAGACGTCGCCTTCTTCACGGAAACCTGGATGAACGCATCCTCCGCACCTGACATTGCCATCGGCATCCCAGACGGCTACAAGATCATCCGAAGGGACCGCATCAACCACACCGGAGGGGGCATCGCCATCGTCCACAGGAACACCATCCGCATCACGACCAACACCGATGACACCCTCACAACCACCGAGCACCTGCACTTCCAAGTCCACATCAACCCCAAGACCACCCTCAGAGGCACCCTCATCTACAGACCCCCTGGACAACGCACACAATTCAGCGAAGACATCGCCGACTTCATCAGCCCACACGCCCTCTGCTCCGCTGACTACATCCTCCTAGGGGACCTCAACTTCCACCTGGAGAACAACAACGACCGCAACACCACCACCCTGCTGGACAACCTCACCAACCTGGGACTCAAGCAACTGGTGACCACCCCCACCCACTACGCCGGAAACACACTCGACCCCGTGTTCTCATCCAGCAAGGACATAGCCTTCAGCCACGCCACCGGACTCCACTGGACGGACCACAGCTGCGTCCACTTCAGCTTCGGAAGGACCACGATCCACCACCACCAGCAACAGGCTGCGCGCAGGAACTGGAACAAGATCACAGCCGACCAGCTCGCGTACTCCCTGAGCATGAACCCTCCCACCAGCACAACGAACCCTAGCCAAGCGGCCACCAACCTCACGAAGTGGATCAGCGACTGCGCAGACGAGCTCGCCCCCCTGAGGACCCCGCCCAGCAGACCCGGTAGCAAGAAAGCCCCATGGTTCACCGACGAACTCAAGAGCTCCAAGAAGAACTGCCGAGCCCTCGAGAGAACCTGGCGCAGAGACCCAACACTGGACAACATGACTGCCCTCAAGCTCGCCACCCGGAAACACCACCAACTCATCCGCGCCACCAAGAAAACTGCATTCAAGGAACGACTGGACAACAATGCACACAACAGCAAAGAACTCTTCAACATCGTCAAAGAGCTCTCCAACCCCAACGCCGGAAACAACAACATCACCCCTTCGCAAGACCTCTGCAACTCCCTCGCCTCCTACTTCCACAACAAGATCGCGGACATACACAACAGCTTCAGCACTCAACCGACGAACACCACGACCGAACCACCGCCCCCCACCACCACCCTCCGCGCCTGGACTCCGATCAGCACCGAAGACACCGTCCGCACGATGAACTCCATCCACTCCAGATCTCCGACCGACCCCTGCCCTCACCACGTCTTCAACAAGGCCGACGCTATCATCGCACCCCACCTGCGGGACATCATCAACACCTCCTTCGACACCGCTACCTTCCTGGAGAACTGGAAGCACGCCGAACTCAGCGCGCTACTCAAGAAGCCATCGGCTGACCCCACCGACCTCAAGAACTACCGCCCCATCTCGCTGCTCCCGTTTCCTGCAAAAGTCATCGAGAAGACCGTCAACAAGCAGCTGGCCGCCTTCCTCGAGACGAACGGATCCCTCGACCCCTCGCAGTCTGGCTTCCGGGCCAACCACAGCACCGAGACCGCCCTGATCGCAGTCACCGATGACATCCGAGCGCTGCTCGACAACGGAGAAACAGCGGCCCTCATCCTCCTCGACCTCTCCACGGCCTTCGACACTGTCTGCCATCGTACCCTAGTACAACGCCTCAGCAACGTCGGAGTCCAGGAGAAGGCACTGGAGTGGATCATCTCCTTCCTCGCCGGAAGAACACAGAGAGTCCGCCTCCCCCCGTTCAGATCTGAAGCCACCGAAGTCATCTGCGGCGTCCCTCAAGGCTCCTCGCTCAGTCCAACCCTCTTCAACATCTACATGAGCCCCCTCGCAGACATCGCACGCCAGCACAACCTCAACATCATCTCCTACGCCGACGACACCCAGCTGATCCTCTCCCTTACCAACGACCCCGCCACCGCCAGAGCCAACCTTCACGAGGGGATGAAAGAGGTAGCCGAATGGATAAAGAACAGCCGCCTGAAACTGAACTCAGATAAGACGGAAGTCCTCATCCTGGGATCCTCACCCGCCGCTTGGGACGACTCCTGGTGGCCCCCCGCCCTAGGCAGCGCACCCAAACCAACAGACCACGCACGCAACCTGGGCTTCATCCTGGACTCCTCCCTCTCCATGACCAGACAAGTCAACGCCGTCTCCTCGTCGTGCTTCAACATCCTGCGCATGCTACGTAAGATCTTCCGGTGGATCCCCACCGAGACCAGGAAGACGGTCACCCAGGCCCTCGTCACCAGCCGTCTGGACTACGGCAACACCCTCTACGCCGGAACCACCGCCAAACTCCAGAAGAGACTCCAGCGGATCCAGAACGCCTCAGCACGACACATCCTGGACATCCCCCGTCGCAGCCACATCTCCGGACACCTGAGAGATCTGCATTGGCTCCCGATCAACAAGAGAATCACCTTCCGTCTCCTCACCCACGCACACAAAGCCCTACACAGCCAAGGCCCAGGATACCTAAACAGCCGCCTCAACTTCTACGCTCCCAAACGCCAGCTTCCTTCGACCAGCCACGCCCTCGCCGCCGTCCCCCGCATCCGTAGAGCCACCACAGGGGGACGGTCCTTCTCCTACCTCGCCGCCAAGACATGGAACTCCCTCCCCTCCCACCTCCGCCTGACCCAGGACCACCTCGCCTTCAGGAAGCAACTCAAGACCTGGTTGTTCGAGCAGTAGCAGATCCCCCACCCCCCCGCGCCTTGAGACCCTCTGGGTAAGTAGTGCGCTATATAAATACGATGATTGATTGATTGATTGATTGAGGGACTGACTGTCCGAGGGAGGGATGGTCTGGTGATGACCAAGTCTTCTTGACAACAGAAGGTGCCCCTACCTAGGCGCCCTTTCACATGAGTTTTCACAGCTGGAATGGCCCACGTCTCAGGAATATCCCGCTCGAGGTGTCCATGTTGGTCCGTCGATGAAGGTGTAGGGTGGATGCAGCAAGGATGAAGGCATTGGTGCATGAGACATGAGGAAGGAATTTAGATGAAACCGTAGGGTGGATGCACAAAGTATAAAGGCATTGACCGAGGAGATATGAGGGATGTGTATATATGAACGCTTGGGTGGATGCAGCAAGAATGAGGGCATTGACTGAGAAGACATGAGGGATGTGTATAGATGAACGTGCAGGGTGGATGCGCCAAGGATGAGGGTATTGCGTTTTGGGGGGAAGCACCAAGGATGAGGGCATTGACTGAGGAGACACGAGGGATGTGTATAGATGAACTTGTAGGGAGGATGCACCAAGGAAGAGGGTATTGCGTTTAGGGGGGAAGCACCAAGGATGAGGGCATTGACTGAGGAGACACGAGGGATGTGTATAGATGAACTTGTAGGGTGGATGCGACAAGGATGAGGGCATTGATCGAGGAGACAGGAGGGAGTGTATAGATGAACTTGTAGGGTGGATGCACCAAGGATGAGGGCATTGACCAAGGAGACTTGAGGGATGTGTAAAGATGAACGTATAGGATGGATGAGTCAAGGATGAGGGCATTGACCAAGGAGACTTGAGGATGTGTAAAGATGAACGTATAGGATGGATGAGTCAAGGATGAGTGCATTGACCGAGGAGACATGAGGGATGTGTAAAGATGAACGTATAGGATGGATGAGTCAAGGATGAGGGCATTGACCAAGGAGACTTGAGGGATGTGTAAAGATGAACGTGTAGTGTGGATGAGTCAAGGATGAGGCATTGACCTAGGAGACGTGAGGGATGTGTAAAGATGAACGTATAGGATGGATGCATCAAGGATGAGGGCATTGACCAAGGAGACTTGAAAAATGTGTATAGATGAACTTGTAGGGTGGATGCACCAAGGGTGAGGGCATTGACTGAGGAGACTTGAAGGAAGTGTGTAGATCAACGTTTCCCAAACTGTGGTTAGCGGACCCCCAGGGGTCCGTGAGACATTCCAAGGGGTCCTCAGGACTCGAGTGCCTGTCGTCGTAGTGAAAAATGAAACACTCATGCGTCCTCACAGCACACAAGAGCTGTGAATGTTGGCACCTGGGCGGCGAGACCACAACAATACAATCAGGAGGCGGGGGAAGCGGATGGGCAGTGGGCAGTCAGGGGGACGGGGCCACATGGGGCACAGCGGCGGGGGAAACAAGTGGAACGGAAGGCAAAAGGGGCACAAAAACAAGGAAAAAACAAGGGGCACAGAGGGCAGAAGGGCAAAATAAACGAGTGGAACAGAGGGCAGAAGGGCACAAAAAACGAGGGAAAAATGAGTGGAACAGAGGGCAGAATGGCACAAAAAATGAGGGGAAAACGAGTGGCAGAGAGGGCAGAAAGGTACAAAAAACGAGTGAAAAATGAGTGGAATGCAGGGCAGAAAAGCACAAAAAACGAGTGAAAAACGAATGGTACAGAGGGCAGAAAGGCACAAAAAACGAGTGGAACAGAGGGCAGAATGGCACAAAAAACAAGGGAAAAACAAGTGGAGCAGAGGGCAGAAAGGCACAAAAAACGAGTGGAACAATGGGCAGAAAGGCACAAAAAACAAGTGGAACAGAGGGCAGAAGGACACAAAAAACGAGGGAAAAACAAGTGGAACAGAGGGCAGAAAGGCACAAAAGACGAGGGAAAAATGAGTCGAACAGAAAAGCACAGGAAATGAGTGGAACAGAGGGCAGAAGGGCACGAAAAACCGAGGGAAAAACGAGTGGAACAGAGGGCAGAAAGGCACAAAAAACTAGGGAAAAACGAGTGGCACCGAGGGCAGAAAAGCACAAAAAATTAGGCAAAAACGAGTGGAACAGAGGGCAGAAAGGCACAGAAAAACGAGGGAAAAACGAGTGGAACAGAGGGCAGAAAGGCACAAAAAAACGAGTGGAACTGAGGGCAGAAAGGCACAAAAAACAAGTGGAAAAGAGGGCAGAAAGGCACAAAAAGCAAGGGAAAAATTAGTGAACAGAAAGCAGAAGGGTACAAAAACGAGTGGAACAGAAGGCAAAAGGGGCACAAAAAACAAGGGAAAAACGAGTGGAACAGAGGGCAGAAAGGCACAAAAAACAAGTGGAACAGAAGGCAAAAGGGGCACAAAAACGAGGGAAAAACAAGTGGCTCTGAGGGCAGACGGGCACAAAAAACGAGTGGCACAGAGGCAAAATACAGAATACAGAAATATAGGGGAAGCTAAGATCAGAAGGCAGAATGGGCAGAGAGGCACGGGGGCAGCAAGGAGAACAGAGGGAAGAAAAAGGGGCACGGACCACGTACAGGCAGCGGGGAAAGACAGACCATAACAGTCACAGACACAACAATGAAAATAGAGGCAATACAATAAAAGCAATAAAGGCATATGTGTATAGGTTACCATTACTTGGCAGGCAGGTAAAAATAGATGCAGCCAGGATCAGCAGTAGGATTTTCGTGCTGCTGTCTGCTCACTTTCCACAAGCCCTTGGGTGAATTATGTGTACTGTCAAGCTTTCATATTCAGACATATCAAGCTCTTATTCTGTGTAGCCTTTGCAGCTTGTTGTTGGCAAGGGACGGGGCAGTGGGAATCCTAACAGGAGGTCATGTCAGGTGCCACGCGAGGCCTCTCTGAAATATGCCTTAACTGCACTGCTCACCCCTTGATGGTAAAATGTTGTTCTGCTGTCTGCGACTAAATATTATGTCTAACAGGGGTTTATGGTAATTGGCAAAGCATTGTTCCATGATCTCGCTGAAACGATATGCCTCCTGTGCAGATACCTTCCTGCCATCTCTTGCACTTCCATGATTAACTCCTAATATAGACCTTGAATTTGCTCTGTACACTTGACTCATCGCTCTGTGAAGAGAGGGAGAAAGATACAGAGAGAGAGCGAGGGACAGAGAGAGCGCCAGAGAGAGAGAGACAGAGTAAGAGACATAGAGAGAGAGCAAGAGATAGAGGGACATAGAGAAAAAAGAGAGAGAGGGAGTAAGAGACAGCGAGAGAGACATAAAGAGAAAAAGAAAAAAAGAGACGGAGAAAGAAAGAGAGAGAGACATAGAGAGAGAGGGAGGGAGGAAGATACAGAGAGAGAGAGAGAGAGAGAGAAAGAGGCACATAGAAAGAGAGACAAAGAGAGAGACATGCAGAGAGAGAGACAGAGAGAGAGAAATAGAGCGAGAGAAAGAAAGAGACAGAGAGAGAAAAAGACAGAGAGAGAGAGAGAGACATAGAGAGAGAAAGAAATAGAGAGAGGGAGAAAGAGAGAGAGAATGAGACAGAGAGGGGGAAAGAGAGAGAGACAGCGAGAGAGAGAGAGGGAGAAAGAGAAAGAAACACATAGAGAGAGACATAGAGAGAGAAAGAAATAGAGAGAGGGAGAAAGAGAAAGAGAGAGAGAGACATAGAGAGAGCGAGAGAGACAGAGAGAGAGAGACATAGCGAGATAGAAAGAAATAGAGAGAGGGAGAAAGAGAAAGAGAAAGAGAGAGAGAGAAAGAAAGAGAGAGAGACAGAGAGAGGGGGGAAAGTGAGGGACAGTGAGAGAGAGAGAAAGAGACAGAGAGAGAAAGAGACAGAGAGAGGGGCATAGAGAGAGAAATAAATAGAGAGAGGGAGAAAGAGAAAGAGAGAGAGAGAGCAAAGGACACAGAGAGAGCGAGAGAGAGAGACAGAGTGAGAGACGTAGAGAGAGAGCAAGAGATAGAGGGACATAGAGAGAGAGAAAAAGAGAGAGAGGGAGAAAGAGACAGAGAGAGACAAAGAGACAGCGAGAGAAAGAAAGAGACGGAGAAAGAGAGAGAGAGAGAAAGAAAGAGAGAGAGAGAGAGAGAGAGAGAGGGAGGAAGATATATATAGAGAGAGCGAGAGACAGAGAAAGAGCGAGAAAGAGACGGACATAGAGAGAGAGAGAGACAGAGAGAGAGAGAGAAAGAGACGGACATAGATAGAGAGACAGAGAGAGAGAGAGAGACATATATAGAGAGAGAGACTGAGAGAGTACAAGACAGAGAGAGAGAGAGAGAGACAGAGAGAGAAAGAAATAGAGAGCAGGAGAAAGAGAAAGGGAGAGCGAGAAAGAGAGGGGGGGAAGAGAGAGAGACAGCGAGAGAGAGGGAGATAGAGAGAGAAAGAAATAGAGAGAGGGAGAAAGAGAAAGAGAGAGATAGAAAGAGACAGAGAGAGAGACATGGAGAGAGAAATAAATAGAGAGAGGGAGAAAGAGAGAGAGAGTGAGACAGAGAGAGGGGGAAGAGAGAGAGAGACAGTGAGAGAGAGACAGTGAGAGAGAGAGACATAGAGAGAGAAAGAAATAGAGAGAGGGAGAAAGAGAAAGAGAGAGAAAGAGACAGACACAGAGAGAGTGGGAGAGAGAGAGTGAGAGGGAGACACAGAGAGAGAGCAAGAGATAGAGGGACATAGAGAGGGGGAGAGAGAGAGAGACAGAGAGAGAGATAAAGAGAGAGAGAGGGAGAAAGAGATAGAGAGAGAGCTAGGGAGAGAGAGAGAGCGCGGGAGAGAGAGACAGAGTGAGAGACATAGAGAGAGAGAAAAAGAGAGAGAGGGAGAAAGAGACAGCGAGAGAGACATAAAGAGAGAGAAAGAAAATAAGAGACGGAGAAAGAGAGCGAGAGAGAGACATAGAGAGAGAGAGGGAGGAAGATACACAGAGAGAGAGAGACAGAGAGAGAGCGAGAAAGAGAGGGACATAGAGAGAGAGAGGGAGAGAGAGAGAGGAAGAGGCACATAGAAACAGAGACAAAGAGAGATAGAGAGAGAGAAACAGAGAGAGAGAGACATAGAGAGAAAAAGAAATAGAGAGAGGGAGAAAGAGAAAGAGAGAGAGAGAAAGAGAGAGAGAGTGAGGCAGAGAGATTGGGAAAGAGAGAGAGACAGCGAGAGAGAGAAAGGGAGAGAGAAAGAGACAGAGAGAGAGACATATAGAGAGAAAGAAATAGAGGGAGCAGAGAAAGAGAGAGAGAGAAAGAGACAGAGAGAGAGAGAGACATAGAGAGAGAGAAAGAAATAGAGAAAGAGAGAGAGATAAAGAGAAAGTTAGAGAGACATAGAGAGAGAAAGAAATAGAGAGAGGGAGAAAGAGAGAAAGAGAGCGAGGGACAGAGAGAGAGAGAGAGAGAGACAGAGTGAGAGACGTAGAGAGAGAGAGTAAGAGACAGAGGGACATAGAGAGAGAGAAAAAGAGAGAGAGGGAGAAACAAAGAGACAGCGAGAGAGACATAAAGAGTGAGAAAGAAAGAAAGAGACGGAGAAAGAGAGAGAGAGAGAGAAAGAGAGAGAGAGAGAGACATGGAGAGAGAGGGAGGGACGAAGATATAGAGAGAGTGAGCGAGAGACAGAGAGAGAGCGAGAAAGAGAGGGACAGAGAGAGAGGCACATAGAAAGAGAGACAAAGAGAGAGACAGAGAGAGAGGAAGAGAGAGAGAGAAAGAGACAGATAGGGAAAAAGACCGAGAGAGAGACATAGAGAGAGGAAGAAAGAGAGAGAGAGTGACGGAGATCTTGTCCGCTGAAATATAAATTCCGTAGGATATAATGAGATGTATATTTCGGCAGACAGGATATCGGCCACCGTTGTGATGGAGTAACCAGTCCGTCAAGATCTAAATCAGGCCCCTAGTTTGCCTACTGTCGTCGTTCCACTTTAGTCTTAACTGACGTTAGCTCAGGTTGAGCCGATCCTCGGAGGTGCCTGAGGGGCCATTGGTTGGGTCGTTCACCTCCACCGGTCTTGGGTTTACTTTCTACCCGTGATGAATCTTTGTCTGATCTCATGCTCTTTCCCCATCCAGGAGAGCGCCATGGCTTCCAACGTTAATATAAAAGTGAACGGGGTTGAGGTGACCAGTGACTGCTCCAAGCCCACCGTGATTAACATCAACTTTACCCAGCCGCAAGCGCCGTCCTGCTTCATGGAATCGTTGAAGTATCTGGGGAAGGGTCTGAAGCCTGTCGGAGATCGCCTGAGAGCCCAGACGAGGACCAGTGGGACCACATCTGTGAGCGTAGTTACGAGAGTCAAGTATGGAATCGAGGTAAGCCGTGGTCTTCAACAGTGGGTCATAGAGTCAATGACCGGTGTTATGGATCTTGGGGAGAACCATGGAAAGGGAGACATCGGAACCAGTAGACGATACAGACAGGGAGAATATCATGAACACTTGGGGCGTCATTTATGAGGAATTGGCGTAGGGCAGCTCCACGTCTTCTTGCGTCGCTGCCCTTTGCCAATGTGCAAGGACAGGAATGAAACATGTTTGTAAAATATGGTCCATTCCTGTCCTTTCCACCTGTGCTTGTGCACAATTTGCTGCCCAGCGCCAATGTAGGCCCCATGCATCATGTTGCAAGGGTGCTTCCGTTGTAGACTGGATTTCTTTGTGTGCAGGAAGGGGCACCTTCCTGCACAAAAACAATCCTGAGAAGTGTTTTCCACTTCCTATGCATGCTGCCGAATGCAGCCCACATAGAAAGAAGAAATAATTAGGAGAAATAAAAACATTTGTCCTCATTAAGGGCCAGATGTAGGAAGGCGAATACCGGTCGGTAACGGACGATTTCGGCCGTTACCGACCGGTATTTGGAGTTTGGAATGTAGGGGCATGTTAAAATACAGATTCGGTAATTTTACCGAATAGGTAATTTTACCGATTCGGTAAAATACAGATTCGGTAAAATTACCGAATCTGTATCTTGACATGTAGGTAGCACTGTATTTACCACCAACAAGAAGTTGGTGGTAAATAATGAAAACCCTTTAAAAAGCATTTTTTTTTGCTTTTAAAACTGCCATGTTGCAGACATACATGCCCTAAGGGCATGTATGTCTGCAACATGTGCACCCATGCACAATTGAGGGGTGCAACAGGGTGTCAAAGTGACACCCTGCCACCCTTCTATGTTTCCCCCAATTACTGAATTGGTATTTACCGATTCGGTAATTGACATGCATTCCTATGGGCCTCCAGGCCCATAGGAATGAATGGCAATTACTGAATCGGTAAATACCGATTCGGTAATTACCGAATCATACCGATTCGGTATTTAAATCAGTAACATTACCTACATCCCGATTGCCAGTTCTTAAACACCGAATCAGTATGATTCGGTATTTAAGAATCGGTAATCTGGGATTACCTACATCGGGCCCTAAGTCTCACCTCAGTCGCATAAGGAGTTCACATTCCTGGTGTGTACATGATTTTGTAAATCTGGGGCAGCATCAAAACCCATGGGAAGTTGTGTGGGAAAACCCACCGCAATGCCCATGGAACGCCTCCTGGGAGCAGAATAAGGCAACGCAGCGATTTGCCCTGCGTTGTCTTACTTAAGATTTATGAGGCCACTCAAAGCGCGCAGGGAGGCTTTGCATGGCTTCATAAATCGGATTGATAGCCCTAGGTCATGATAGTACCACTTTACGTGGTGCAAAAGTAACGCAGGGCTCTCATATTTACACACCCAGGTGTGCAGACCCATGGGTTGTTTGTGGTGATAGGTACCAGACATGGTTGGAAATGATAGAGTTAAGGGAAAGTGAAGGACTATGGGATAGAAAAGGCAATGAAACTTCCTGAGAGAAAAGACAGAAGTGTCAGAACCTAAGACATGGCATAAGTGGGTCGAAAGCGAATACTGATGACATCAGGAGAGGCAAGAACGACTGAATCGTAGACAATAGTGGTCATGGTCAAGCATGAGAGGGGGTGGCGGAGCAATGTGAGTGAGTGAATGAACAAACGTGTCATGGAAGAAGGTTTCAGATGATGGAAACATGGCGGAGATGGACTAAAGGGTAAAGTCTGTAATATTATGATTGGAGTAAGTATGGATAAGGAGAGGGAACATGAAAGAGGAGTAGAAAGAGGGAGAATTGATGACTCGGACCTAATTTAGATGGTGGTGAGCAGGTTACTTCATCAACGGTGACGGATATACTGTCCGCGTAAATATAAATCCTATTACATCCTGTGGGATTCATATTTCCGCGGACGGGATCTTTGTCCCCGTTGTGACGGTGTGACCCGTCCACCAAGATCTAAATCCGTCCCGTCATGTAAATACAGTTGGAAAGCTCGTTACAATGAAGTGGATTAGTGAAGAGGTCACAGAAGGATCATTGATCATCTTGTGAAGTAGTGTGGCTCACTGGTTAGAGGCGGCAGACCCGAGAGCACAGGACGGCCCGGGACCAGGGTTCGATTCCCGGCGCGGCAGGTTTCTGGACCAGGGCCAGCGGACTCGATAATTCTCTCGCCTCGGTGCCCACTCTGATCAGCGATCACACTCGGCAACTCTGGGCATTAGCTTGCCTCATCTTCACTAACGGCCCCACCAGACCGCCGGGGATGCCTGGTCTCACCCTGGAGATACCCATTAAGGGACCATCTCTCAGGGAAGCCAGGAAGGGTTTCGCAGTGGTCGAAGTGCCTTGGGACCCTCCGGGTAAGTAGTGCGCTATATAAATGCCTATACATTTACATTACATTTACCTTTACATTGGAAGTTTAAGCATTAGGCAGAGAAGTTGAGTTACTGAGTGATTTCATTCAGGACTTCTTGAGACTGGTAAGTGGTTTTGTTCTTGAGGCTGATCTTTTTCTTCTGATTTCTGCAGGCTGCTCGGATTGTGGTCGCCTTGGCTTCCATCTCCCTGGGAGTCGTCCTCTGCCTGGTGCATGAAAGCTTATCCTATAGGAAGGGGGTCGCCTTTTGGACAGGAGTTCCGGTGAGTGTTGAGTGGCTGCTTGAGGGGTGGCCGGGAGCTGTCTGCAGGATGTACAGTTAGATGACCAACATCTATAGCTCAATGAGGACTCTTCCACTAAGCTCTGAACCCGGCTAAAGTAGGCAGCAGCTGGTAGTGTCTGGGTGCGCTAGTCGCACTTTAAGGCGCTGGCTCAAATTTTTGATAGAGATGGAGTGCCATATTCACTCCACCATCTGCAGTCCAGTGGGGAAGAGACACTCGTTGTTTGTCGATGAGGTGAAAGCAGCTACACAACAGATGCACACTGTAAACTCAGACGACAAATTCAAGAAACAGGAAGGTGTCTCGATGACGACACGTTGAAGAAACCATGGAAGGATCTGACTAAGAATTGTACGACTGCGCTGTGCTGATGTCTAATATTAGGGACATGCGTAGGGCGATAATGAGGAAGCGAAACTTCAATAAGGAATATGTAAAGTGTATCTTGTTATCCTATAGAACCCTACAGCAGCTACTCTAAATGACCAATAGTTAGACATATCCTTTCTCAGTAGAAGATACACATTTCCAACTGGATCTCTCTGAAGAAATTCACAAGTTTCCCTTTTAAGGGCAATGGCATAAATTATTCTTACTGTTCACTTAGGGATTCTTACTACTTGTCTTAGAAACTCTTAGAATTCCAAGAGGAATTATTTAAGCATTAGTGAAGAATCGACACACACCCTCCCAATCACCCAACGGTTGTACCACAGACTGTAGATATTCCTATAAGACCCTCGGTCTATCAGAGATACATGGGCAGTTGTCACCGTTAGTATGTTTTATGTCTAGGATCAGACCCGGAATGTTAGATGGGCACGCGCTCTCACAAAGATGGCTGCTGCACGTGCCATGCATGCAGTTGTAGCAAACAGCACGCGCTGCAGCAAACAGCTTGAAGAGTACAGGGTAAGTACTAAAGTGCTTTATCACCTGCAGTAACATAACATTGTGATTAGTTCAAACACGTTGTAGACGCGCATGACGCCGAGCCTTTATAGATGTCCACTATACATTGCATCCAATAAGTTGCTTTCTCAGTCTCAATCACAAAGAATCCCAGTTAGGATGCACCATGGCCCGAAAAAAGAAAGATATTGATGTGCTTTTAAAGATACCTACATCTATATACATTTGTCTCGTGAAATGGTTCATATATTCCTCATGATACAGAGATGTTCTGCAGTAAAATGAACCTGGTCTATGTAACTTCTTATTAAGCAGTGAATGCACTGCTCATGTTGTCAGGAAGACCAAAGTTCTGAAAAGAAATGCTAAAGAACTGAAGTGACTTGAAAAATCTTATTGATGATGATATCAGATGAGCTGAATGTCCATAATGATCTCACATAACCCTCAGATCATCAGACCGATTGATTCGATGTAATAATCTCATTGCGTCAAACTGAATGACAATGCATTCATTACAGTAGGAGATGTAAGGGTACCTTTAGCACAGTAGGGTAACCAGCGATTTAAGTTAAGGATATGTTTTGCAGCCGAGGATGCACAAAGAAGAGACATGATCCACAAGGCGTGAGTAGAGGATCCCATTTCATCCACATGAAGAAGGATCTGCATATCATCTGCATAAGACAGAAGTGCAGTGCAAACTGGGTGATCTGATGAGCTAGAAGTAGCGTATATAACGAAATGTAGGTATTAAATAAGGCTGGGCTCAGGACCAAGGCTCAAGAACTCCACAGCAGATGGAGTGAATAAGAGCAATGTGACCCAATTCCGGGCCATTAGTTCGGCGTCACACTCGGAAACAGCATCGCACTGTGGTATGAATGATGTTGACGAATGCTGCAGCCAGGTTCAACTAGATCAGGCGCCCACACATCAACTTCTTGGAAATAAGGGAGAGAGTGGGTTGCAGGAAGGAAGCTGTGCTGCATTTACACCTATGAAGGTGATACATATGCAGGAGATGCTGCAATTGAGTTGCTAGGAGACCCTTAATAGCTTCACACTGTGATTTGAGTTGGAAACTGGTCAAAGTTCAAGGATTCTGATGGTTTAATGAAGGTTTTTTTTATTAACTAAACAGGAGCAGTAGCATTCGGTAAAGCAGTATTGATTAAGCATTGACTAGCAGGCGCTGGGTGCTCTGATAAGCTTCAAGACTGTGCCCGACAGACATCCAACGGGGAGCCTCTGGAGCTTTTACTCATTACCAGATCAATAGTCTTCATCAGGATGAGTCTGGAGACCCGACTAAGCGACCTGAGGTTTGGAGGTTCTAGATATGTACCCAGGCCTGAAACCCCTCCCTCCCTTGACACGAAACTATCAAGTGCTCAAGAGTTAGATTGTATATTGGCCCTAGTAGCTACAATTTTGTAAACATTTCAAAGTTAACCCAAAACTATTGAGTGTTCAAGGCTTAGAGTATTGGTCTTAATAGCCACAATGTTGTAAACACTTTAAAGTTCTGGCTGTCACCAGGGCTTAAAGTGGGGAAGGCCCCATCAGGTCTTAGTCCCTGCAGTCATTAAAAACTGACTTTGAAACAAGTGCTTATCTGGCCCTGTACTGATGTCTTTTACAGGGAAAAAGACTTATCAAGTTCTCAAAATCAGTATCTCAACAATGACTGTACAAACCATTAAGGTAATCCAGCGAGGTAACTCCTGTTTACATTTCAGGTTTTAGTTCATTTACTTCCCTAAGACTATTCGCTTGTTCCGCGATGCTGTTTTACTGTAGTTTTTCATGCAGTATATTAACCTTGTACAGTGCGTGCTGTGAACTGGGCCACCCAATGACTGCAATTGAAAGAAAGCTGCAGGTACATGGACTCTGTGCTGGAAAGCTCAGAAAAATCATTGAAAATCACTTAAAGCCCTGGTGACCGCCAGAACTTTAAAAAGTAGAAACATCGTTGGTCCATATACTATCTGAATCTTGAGCACTGGATAGTTTGGTGTCAATGTGAGAAAAGAGAGGGGGTTCGGAACTGGGTGCGGATCTAGAGCCTGTGGTCGCTCATTGGTTCTCCAGGATTCCTACTGATGGAGAATATTGATCTGGTAAAGAGTATGAACACTAGCAGCCCCCAATGGATGGCTGCCCGAGCAAAATCCTGTAGCAGTTATCAGAGCATGTAGCGCCTCCTCGTCAGTGCTTAATCAATAACGCTCTTCCGCGTGCTATTAATGATTAAAAACGTTGTGATTCATCCTTGTTCATCGAAACCGTCTTCAAAGACAAAATAATCCCTGCATTTTGACCAGTTTTCGACTGAAATCACTGTGCGAAGCTATTGAGAGTGCCTTCGCGAGTCATTCGTAGGGTTTCCTGCATACGCATTTCGCAGGCGTAAAGGCAGCACACATTCCTGTCGGGGAAGGAATGTTTTGAATATGAGCTCTGTGGAGGTCTATCGTGAAAGAACTTGACATTAACCTGGATGCACATGGAAACCTTCCCATTGCATCACCACAAGTGACTGGGATAAGAATTTGTTGTCTGCACCACAGCTGAGATGGATATTACCAAGAATGGAGTGCAAGGGACATGTTAAGCTCACAGAGGTGGAACTGTACACGAGTGGGCGAGCAGGGCTCTACTCCAAGGACTAAGATTAAATGGTTTGGTCCCCCTATTGATTATCAAAACACAATATGCCGTAACCACCACTGATCTGCCAGAAGTACAAGCTCCTTACTGCTTCAGCAGGAAAAACTCAAGAAAAAGAAAACCTTCAGCCAACCCTTCTCCCGAATGGCCTAAAAAATCTGGAACTCTCTCCCTACTGAAATCAGATGGAACCAATCCACATACATCTTCTTGTTCTATACCAAGCATCTTCATGATGGCTAAAGTCCGCGTTAAGGGTTTTTATTTTGCTTTTGTTTTAGTGAAGGGTCTTGTATTGCTTTCAAAATAGGATTGTGATATCTGAACAGAAACCAGCTCAGTGAAATTGTGCCATCTCCATTTATTCACATCATATTAATTAACATTGGATGGTTTATTAGTGTTTGCTTTAATAGTCTTTAAAGAGAGACAGAGTCTCTCACCCTTGGCACGTGCAGGGGATAGTTATCAGGCTCCGCAAGCATGTCTACTGTTCGGTGTCTGATCATGCGCCCCCATCTTTGTGAAGGTAAAGTAAAATTTGGCAGCATCCACATTTTGTTAACATTGCAATTTTTGTTTTGTTTCAAAAATAGGTTTATTTGAAAATAGAAATCAAATAACAGTACTTCATACAAAGAATCTATAAAGATTTCATAGGTAACAATGCTAATTTTTTATTGTCTGGGAGTAAATTGCAGCGCTTGCTAATGATGACAACTACTTTATGATGAGTGGATATGGGCTTTGTTTCTTACTGGATCACAGACAAAAAAGTGCAAGGTTTATCACGTGTTCTGATATTTGATTTTTCTTTTCTGTAGTTCCTGCTGTCTGGAATCCTGTCCCTTGTTAAGGAGAGCACCTCATCACGTTTTTGGGTAGGTCACAGGTTTGATTGTGTTTGTCAGTAGCCATTTCCCTTGTCCAGGGAACATTACCTAAGAGGTTACTTGGGCTACAACTACTGTACTACATCACCCACTACCTTCTCCACAATTGCCTCCAGGTGCCCTGAAGAACAAGTGATCCCTCTGTACCATCCCTACCCTCTCCAGCCGCCACTCCATGTGCCGAGGGTCCTGTGGTCATCAGAATGGTCTCCGCCAGTACCTTAGGCATGTCCGTTGTACAGGGGTCTGACGTCCCTGCTCCTCACCTGTCCTTCTAGATGCCACAAACTCTGTAATTTGTATTTTAAACTTAGGGGGCATATTAGCAAGGTATTGCGATACTTAACAATAAACGCACTAAGCGCGTTTTGCGATATCACTGCCTATCGCTGGATATGTTAGCGGAGAAAACATGCTATTAGCAACGTTTATCGCCATTGTGCTAATATATTCAGCGATAGCGGCGAAATGCCTGAATATCGCTGGAAATCCAGCGATATTCATGCATTAACGCCAATGGTGACTTAACCTGACAATCCACCTCCCATTGGATAAACAGGTAAATCATGTTTTTAGCAGGTGTTAGATTCTAGCGATAATCTCGCTTAGCACGACTTTTTTTTATCGCAAAGCCTGCGTTGCTAATAGGCGATAGCTGTGTTAGCGACTGCTTTCAGTCGCTCACAGTTTGGGTACGCCCACTTTGCATGTCATTAGCGATAAATATCGCTGTTATGCAAAGCGGGCCCCAAGCCAGTCGCTATCGCCTGAAAGCTGTCGCTAACTGCTGTTAGTGACAGCTTGCTGATAGAGCGATAAAAATATCGCCGCTTTAGCGGCAGAAAGTGCCCTTGCTAATATGCCCCTTAGTAATCACAACAAACTCTGAAGCTAGCAAAGTCCTCAAAGAAATGAGGGTTGCTCCTGTTCCAGCAAAGCAAGGGGTTGGGTTGGTTCACCACATTAACCAAGGCCATTCCACCCATAGGTGGGATGGCCTTGGTTAACTTGGATAATTTGGTTCTCGCTTCTTTCTATTGGCATCCTGCCAACTTTTCTATCTTGTGGTGCTTCTGCCTCCATCTAGTCTCCACTCACTCCTAAATACAGCACCACTCACCCTAACCAGTACCTATCCACTCTGCTCCCTATAATGTTGTAAATATATTTACAAACAAATTACTACTTTCACCACTACGGCTCGCAGTTGATATAGGCCACAAGTACATTCAAAGACACACACTCCGTTTGAACACCAAGTAAATATCTACCTTCCTTATATAATGTCCATATCATCGATGTAAAAGTCTCATCTTTAAATATCAAAGGCATCAATAACCCATTGAAGTGCCAATAATCCACTCCTACTGCCACAGACTGGAAGGATCTCTGGTCTACCTTAAGGAGACGAGGATTGAGGTGGGCGAGGCGATCCACATGAGAAACAGATGGAGAAGTGACTTTACATGCTCAAAAGATGGGATTAACAGCCTGGTTACATCATTTCATCCCACTCTGCTTTCTTCTGCTCCCATTTATCAGAGCTTTTTAATTCTCTCTTCTTACGGCAAATGTTGCTACTGTGTGTAAGCATCCTAATGTACCCCCCTGCATTAGTAACCCTTGGCTGACCCCTAGGTTCTTGCCAATTTTTGCTTCTTTTTTAGCCAATATTCTTGAAAATCTCATCAAGGTGCTGCCGTCCTCATATTTGGAGCTGACCAATGTTTTGGATCCATCAAAGTCAGGATTCAGGGCTTGACAGAGCACCAAAACGTCCCTCCTAGCGGGTACTGATAAGATTAGGTTGGGTTTGGAAGGCGGCATGTCAACTTTACTTGTTCTATTCGACCTCTCTGCCGCTTTCGATGGTGTTGCATAACATGGTGATCCAAAGATTACACGAGATCGAGCTCGTTTCCAAAACTCTGAGCGGGCATCAATCATCTCTTTCAGAAGGAATTCAATCTATTCAATTCTCACCGTTTAAGTTGACCCTGTCTTGACCCCATGAGGGGTGCCGCAGTGGCCGTCTCCGAGCCCCACACTCTGTAGTAGCTACATGACCCCTTTGGCTGATATCCTCAGAACCTTTGGGTTTGAGATTCTATCATACGCTGATGATGCAGAGCTTTAAATCTCCAGTGAGTTCAATTCTCTTAGTTCCATGAGGAGTACGTTCTGCGGATGTCTATGTTCAGTGGCCACATGGATGATGGACAATTGTCTTAAATTGAACGGTGATAAGACTGATATCATATTCTTCGGAAAAGCACATTCTATCTAGTCCCTCAATGGATAGCTGAGCTAGCTTGTTCCTCCCCAATCCATGAAAAGGTAGTAAGAAATTTGAGCATAATGACTGACAACA
The DNA here is from genome assembly GCF_964263255.1 of Lissotriton vulgaris. Classification (NCBI taxonomy): domain Eukaryota; kingdom Metazoa; phylum Chordata; class Amphibia; order Caudata; family Salamandridae; genus Lissotriton; species Lissotriton vulgaris. Next base: position 638,968 of record NW_028249865.1, on the reverse strand, counting down.
CCCTAACTATCAAGGAACAGATTTACACAGTTTGTGGGTCCTGCTATGATATCCTGCGGATGTTATGCAAAAAGTTTAAACATGGTACCAGTACAATGCAAAAAACTATCACGCTGGTCCTCAATGTGAGTCGCCTGGATTGTGACAATGATTTGTATGCAGGGATTGCTGATTATCTCCTTACCCATCTACAAACTATACAAATCATTGCCGCACAGCTTGTGTGCTGCCTTTCTCTGAGTTCTGCGTCCATTCCCACCCTGAAAGCCCTTCATTGGCTTCCTAACCATATGCACGTCATACCAACCACATCCCTCAAGCCAGAATGTGCGACTGCTCTTTTTCTCATCTGGCTGCCTGGCACTGGAACAATCTTCATGTCGCCATTCAAAGAACTTCAAATCTTCCTGTTTTCAAAGAGCTACTGAAAACGAGGCTGCTTTATGTCAGCTGACCCCTTGGAGGGGCCCGCCTCTGATACTATGGGGCCGATTCACAGAACTAACTTACGACAAAATCCTAAACTTACTACTTTTGGTATTCACAGAAGGCATTTAGTAGTCTTCAATTAGGGTTTTGTCTTAAGACAAAATCCTAACTTAAGTTAAACTTAAGACAAACTTAAGTTAAACTTAAGTTTAATTTAAGACAAAATCCTAATTTAAGACAAAATCCTAACTTAAGACAAAATCTAATTTAAGACTACTAAATGACTTCTGTGAATACCAAAAGTAGTACGTTTAGGATTTTGTCTTAAGTTAGTTCTGTGAATCGGGCCCTCTGTCTTGAAGGCATCAATGGTCTGCCTTGCTGTGCCTCGATATTCCTTCAGGAGCAAGTAAATCCATACGGTAAATCCAGTAGCACTGATCTAAAAACAAGCCAGGAATAACAATTCTAGTGGCGGACAATGATTCTGAAAGAAGATGGCTCCTTGCCGGACCTAATCACCGCTATAGTCTGCCCGCCATCATAATGTGCCTCTAAGTCATGGAGGGCCAGAGGTGGGCCAATTAAAGTTGTAAATCTTATAAATATTTAGGGATTTTTTTGATAATAGAGTTTCGAGTTTTTAAAGATCTAAGGACAAAAACTACTACCTTAATTCATGCTTTTAAATGTCTGCATAAATCATTGAATTGCCAATCATATGATCATCTCCTCAAAGTCATGAGAGCAAAGCTCCAGCCATCTATTACTTACGGCTTACCTATCACCAGAGGAAAGATGCTTAGCTATTGGATCCTTCTGTATTTATGGCTTATAGAGCAACTTTTGGGATCCCCAGGTCAGTGGGTCACGCTGAAATTCGACTGGAGTTTGATCTCCAAAGACAGTGTTGGGTGTCGCAAGGGGCATTTTTGAAATGCATGTATTCTATATTTTCATCTGATCCTTCCTCCTTTGCAAACAACTGCTGGCTTGAAATAACTACATCTGTTTATACTGCTACCTATAGATCCTATATTTCAACCTGTTTACATGAAATTGGCTTACAGATTGGGCTTAACGACCTGCTAATGCCCAATTGAAAATTATTATTTTTAAAAACAAATCAAAGTTAAATCTTTTAATGCAGATAAAATTTCTTTAGCAGCAAAAATTCATGCATGGACTGTGATTAATTCACATCAGTCTTTGCGTATCCAGCCATACCTCAATGCCCACTTTTCGGCTTCAATAAAAAAACTTTTACATTTTTTTATTGGGAATTAACCCAACAAAGCAGGGCACGCAAATTTGGATTCAGCAGTGGCCTAGTACCAACTGTAGACTTTGGGACTGATGTAGGTAAATGTGAAAAACCGATTTCTTAATAGCACATTTTACCGATTCGCTATTAAGAACTCGGTATGTCCTATGTAAGAAAAGATTTGGTAAAAAATACTGAATCCTTAATATTCCTTATTACCGAATTGGTAATTGAGATTCGGTAATAAGGAATACCTATGCGTTCATTCCTATGGGCTTGGAGGCCCATAGGAATGAATGTGAAGACATTCAGTATTAGCGATTCGGTATTACCGAATCGGTAATACCGGGAGGTATTTCAAGGGTGCCAGTGTGTCCAAAGGGCACCCTGTTGCACCCCTGAAATGTGCATGTGTGCACATGTGGCGCACATACATGGCCTAAGGGCATGGATGTGTGCCACATGGCACTTTTTTATTTTTATTTTTATTTTATTTTTAAAGTTTTTATTTTCACTTAAACAAAACATTTAGGACAGTGTTAGCAAAAATTCCGTTACATCATATAGTCTTAGATCTTCGAACACATTGCAGGCATATTACATTTGAAGGGTCATGAATCATTACAGAAAGCAGCATATATCAACATTTCAAAACCCCATCCCCTCACGTCGGCTGTCTAGGAACTGTCTGGGTCTCCACCCTCCCCATCAATACAAGGCGGCTCACAAATATAACCTCGAAATTTGTTCCAGGCCCCCCAGATTCCATCCCATTTCCTCGGGCAACCACGGTGAATAAAAACAGCCTTTTCTGCCACCATTATCTCATCCATATCTCTACACGATTTATTAAGGATCAGGGAAACTGCAGAGCCCCATAACATAGCAATGTTGCGCTTTGCCACCATCATGCCCAACATCACCCAATCTTGCTGTCGGTGGTTCAGGTCATTGGGTTCCCAAACATTCAGTAAGCAGCGACGTGGCTCTGGCAATAAGGATATGTCTATTGCTTGGGAAATCGTGCGCATTACTGCGATCCAGTATGTCGACATATATCTACAGTCCCAGATGGTGTGGAAGAACGTTCCCTCCTCCCCACAGTTACGGAGACAGAACTTATGTGTGGCTTTACCTATTTTGTGAAGGGTTGTTCTCGTGTAATATATACGGGGAGGTACCTTGAGTTGGACCAGCTTTAATCTGGAGGGGATAGCAGTTTCGCGCGGTGAGGAGAGGGCCTCTTGTCATTCGGAGTCATCAAAGGAACCCACCTCCTCAGACCAGGTCTGTTTCAGTTTGGACATCACGTCCGGTAGGTTATTAATAAGTTTCCTATAAGTAAAGGAAGTGGCCTTGTCCGGCATGTGTTCTGAAAGGAGTCTATCTGCAAGCGGGGTCGATTCCTGCAAGACAGTACCCGGCGGTATTGCTGATTGTAACGCATGCTTAATTTGTAGGTATCGAAACATCTCCGTCTGGGACATCTCGTACTGTGTTTGTAGGAGGGCAAAGTCCACCACCGTACCTTTCTTCCAAAGATCACCCACCACCGATATGCCAATGGTGTCCCAAGCCTGGAACCCCGTACTGGTACGGAGGAAGCGCAGTTGAAAGGAATCCCACAAAGGTGTCATTTGGGTGACGGTGCCCGAACACTTAAGCCGTCTATTGGCCTTGTACCATAACTGCACTGTGTGGTGCGTCGGGCCTATCAGTTCCGTGGGGGGACGTCGGGAGTGCAGCAGCTATCGCTTTAAAATAAGCCATAGGGAACCAAGAACGGAGAATTTTCAAGCATGTAAAGGAAACGTGGGAACACCATCATTTTGTACAGTGCCGCCTTACCTAAGAGTGTGAGGGGAAGAGTCTGCCACACCTTAGCGTCACGTTTAAACCTCTCCAGCAGGGGCCAGAGGTTCAGACTGTAGAATTCGTCAGGGTCGGATGTAATAAGGATACCTAGATATTTGAATGAGGTTGCTGCAACCCTTAGGGGGCAACTCAGGGGCAAAACGGGAGGGGGGCCAGCGAGGACATAAAGAACGGACTTATTCCAGTTGATCTTATAACCGGACACTCTGCCGAACAGCTCACACACGTTTAACAGTACAAGAATAGACTTTCTAGGGAAGGTGAGGTATAAAAGTATATCATCCGCGTATAGGGATATACGATCCTCCCAAACAGCGGACCAGCGGTCCCCTTGATAGAGGGCTCCCATCTTACCCAGATTGCGAGAGGTTCTAATAACAGAGCGAACAGCAGGGGTGACAGCGGACACCCCTGCCTTGTGCCACGGCCAAGAGGGAAGTCTCGCGAGATGTGTCCATTGGCAGCGACTTGTGCCAGAGGCTTAGTATATAGCAGATGAATCCAGGCGCAGAATGTGGGGCCAAATCCCATATGTTGGAGCACTGCAAATAAGTAAGGCCATTCTACTGTATCGAACGCCATAGTAGCGTCAAGCGAAAGGATGACAGCAGGTTCCTCAAGAAGTGGCGCCCGTGCCATGACTGCGTGGAGCCGTCAGAGATTAAGGGCCGTGCTCCGGTGCGGCATAAATCCGGATTGATCCGGACCGACCAGTGACGCGAGATGTGGAGTAAGACGTAACGCTAGTAGCTTGGCCAGGATTTTAGGTTCTGCGTTAATGAGAGAGATCGGGCGGTAGGAGGCACAGTCCGTCTCCGGTCTGCCCGGCTTGTGAATCGCGACAATCGTGGCCAAGCGCTGTTCTCTCTGCAGTTCCCCCCTGTCGAGGCTATCAGCTAACATACTCAAGAAAAAGGGGGCCGTCGTTTGCATTGTTCTTTTGTGAAGTTCAACTGGGAGCCCGTTTGGACCCAGCGCCTCACCAGATGCCAGGGCGTAGGTAGCGGCCTGCACCTCCTCAATAGTGATATCAGCCTCCAATAGAAGCGCCGCCTCCGGGGAGAGCTTAGGTATCGTGAGGTCTTTAATGTTGTCATATGCCTCTGCAATCGTATAAGACGCCTGCGGGGCGTAGATTCGTTCATAGTGGTCAGGCAAAATATTAACTATCCCATCAGGGTCAGATACCAATGAGCCCCCGGGGGACTTCAATTGAACAATAACTTTGTTCGCCCGTTCCTTTTTGTGTATGCCAGGCTAGCATCTTCCCCGCTTTATCACCCAGCTCGTATATCCTATGCCGAGTGGCCTGGATCCAAGCGTGTGCCATTTCTCTCTGGAGGGTGAGGACTTCAGTCAGCTTAAGACGAACCATGCGGGCAGCCCCAGGAGACGGGTGGGCCTCCTGGTCCGCGGTGGCTAAGGATAGTTCCGCCTCTACACCGTCCAAGGTTGCGCGCCGCTCCCTCTTGTGCGCTGTGATGGAGGCCATTGCCTGACCCCGGAGGACCACTTTATACGCCTCCCAGAGCGTGCATGTGGAGTCTACCGAGCCTTGATTTTCCTGAAAGAAGTGTTTAGTAGTACGCGCCAGAGCCGACATGATAGGTTCCACCTGGAGAAAGCCGGCGTGCAACGGATACATGCGTCTTCTACCAGCCCGGTGAAGGGTATATTTCAACAATATTGGGGAGTGATCAGATATACCCCTCGGATGTATAAGGACCTCCTCCAAACCCCCAAGAGCGTCCGCGGAGACAAAGAAATAATCAATGCACGTGAGACAGGTGTGTACAGCAGAGTAAAAAGTGAAGCATGTCTCAGCTGGGTGTTTGAATACCCAACTGTCTATGAGACCCAGGGCGTCCGCCAGACCTAGGAGGTATCGCCGACCCTGCATCTCTGCTCGAACAGGGAATCTGGCCAGGGTTCCATCAATAATATCATTAAAATCGCACCCCATTAGGAGTGTCGCAACCGGCAATGTCAGTAGAAATGTTGTGAGGGCAGGATGAGCTTGTGCATGTAGTGCTGGGGGTATGTAGACAGAGACAAGGTTGAACAACTGACCCTCCCATTGACAGGTTAACACTGCAAAGCGGCCCTGGTCATCAACTTGTGTTTGCTGCACCACGAGGGGAAAGTTTTTCCTAATCAGAATTCCCGTACCCCTAGAACCTGAGGAGAACTCCGCGTGGGCCATCATCTTATAACCCCACCTGTCCATTGCTCGGACTGCTGGCCCCACCAAATGCGTTTCCTTCAAAAAGACCACCGCTGGGCCACAGCGCTTCAGATACTGTAGCACCAGACCCCTCTTTACCTTATCCCCTAACCCGCGGACATTCCAGGTAAGCAGAGTGAGGGCTGCCAGAGGAGCCAGTGAGTCCTGTGAATTAAGTTCAGCCATCGACATGGCACTTTTAAAAAAGCAAAAAAGTGCTTTTTTAAAGGAAATCGGTAATTACCACCAAATTGAAGTTGGTGGTAATTACCTATTTCTTAAGGCCCAAAAGCACTCTTAAATGTGCTTTAAGGAATCGGTATGACCGATTCCTTAAATGCAAGAGCAATAAGGAATCGGTATTAAGGAATCGGTATTTCCCGATTCCTTATTTACTGATTCCTTGCTTACATTAGGAATGGCTAAATACCAGTTGGTAACGCTGAAATTTACCGAATTTCGGCGTTCCCGACCGGTATTTAGCCACCTACATCTGGCCCTTTGTGGGTGGCCACATGAATCTCTATTGCATATAGTATGTGTGTGTCCCAATAATCTCAAATTATGTTGCATATTATTAAAACCCTTATTTTTGACGCTTGGGGCAATATCGGCTTGTCAGGCTTTTATTTTATGTCTTTCTAGCAAGTCGATTCCGTAGTTATGTCAACTGATAAAGTTTTTAGCTGCTGCCAAAAAATGTCCGGCATTGATTGTCTAAGGTATACTATAATCAAGTCAAATGGCCCTAAGAGACATTTTTAATACATGGATGCTTTTTAATTGCTTATTTGCATATTATGGCCTCCTGACAGACTTTGGGCCATATGTACAAGGAAGTGGCGACGAGAGGCGTAAGCCTTCCTGACTTAACGCAGGGCTCCGCCACTTCAGAAACGCACGGCTGCAGCATATTTACAAGAATGTGGTGCAGCCTTGCGTTTCCTCCTGCGAAGGTGCTAAGTTTAGCAACTTCCTAAACATGAACAAACCTTGGCATTTTGCTTTTTCCATGTGTGTTGCACAAGGCAGCACACATGGAGAAGTGTGGCTCAATGGTTAGAGCAGCAGACCCTGATGCAGAAGTCTAGCCCGGGACCAGGGTTCAATTCCCACCTCGGCGGGTCTTGGGCTCAATTTCCTCGGACCTGTTAATTCTTGCCTCGGTACCTATTCCAATCATGGAGTCCCACTCTGCACCTCTGGGAAATAGCTTGCTTAATCTCCACAACGGCCCCAACAACGCTAGGATGCCTGGCTTCAACTTGGGGGTACCCAGTAGTGGGCACTTCACAGGGAAAGGCCAGGAAGGGTTCCTCGGCGGTATTCGTACAAGCGCTGAGATGCCTCCGGGTAGTCGTGCGCTATACAAGTACCTCTACATTTACATTTACATTTACATTTTACATTACATTTACATGGAAGAAGCAAAAGCAGGAAGAAATAAAGCATCTCTCTTTGTTTCGCCATGTTAAGACCAGGCTTTACCTGGCCTTAATGTTGGCGCTGCCTTCTGTTTACGCCACCCTTGTACATAGGGGTAGCATCAAAATCAATGAGTGTTGTGGTGGAACGCCCACTGCAACACCCATTGCCCACCCCTTTTACTCTAAGTATAGCATGAAAGGGGGTCATATTTACAAGGCGGCGTAAAGCTACGTTAAGTGGCTTAACGCTGCTTTGTAAATAAGGTGCAGCCCCTATCGCCACCACTGTGTCAATATTAGTGACATTCCTGTGGCAATAGGGGCCTGTACATATGCCCCTTAGTGTCTAATCTGCTATGGTAATCCATTTTAACAACGAAGATGCCGACGCTCCTCTATTACTTGGTTGAACAATGGAAGACACCGATGTACTTCTAGAGCTTGTTTGCACAATGGAATCACTGTTTACCGCTCGTCTGCACTTTAATATGTAATAATCCAGCCTATATCTTTATGGATTCTATAGTTGAGTTATACAGTGATTTATAAGGCTAACTGGATTTTTATTTATAAATTGTTAAAGGATCCTTAATAAAAACTCAAAAAGGGTTTTTTAGTTATGGTATGGCTTGTAATTACAGATTTATCTTTTTATACAAGTAACTACTATTTACAGGAAAATGAGAATGTTTTATATACGGTCTTGTTTCTAAGATGTTTAAATGATTTCGGTTAGTCACACAATAAAGAATGTATTCATTTGCACATGCCTTTGCAGGCCTCTCTCGTGTCTCTTACTTCTACTTCTCTCAGGTCTCTTCTTTCTGCTTCTCATATGTGTCTCTTCTTTATGCTTAAATCATTTGTTTCTCTCTTCACAATCACCCATGTATCTCTGATCCTTATCTCCTCTTATTTCTCTCCCTGCTTCTTCTCTCTTGTGTGTCTTCCTTTCACTTCTCTCATATATCTCTCTTTCACTTCTCTCATGTGGCGCTAACCATCTACCTGCCCTTTAAATCTCTTCCTTCCGCTTCTCTTGTGTCATCCATTTCTCTTCTCTCTTGTGTCTCTTCCTTCTGCTTTGCTCCTGAATCTCTTCTCCTGCTCCTGTTATGTGTCTCCTCTTTACACTCTTATCTTGTGCTCCTTCTGCTACTCTCAGGTGTCTTTCCATTCTTCTTCTCCCTTGTACCTCTCCCTCCTGCTTCTCTCATGTGTCACTTCCATCCTCCTCAGTCATGTGTCTTTTGCTGCCTGTTCTCTCATATGCCTCTTTTTCCCACTTATCTCTTGTGCCACTTCATTCATGTGTCTCTCTCTTCTACTTCTCTCTTGTGCATCTCTCATGTCTCTCATGTCCTCTTCTCTCTTGTGACTCTTCCCTCTGCTTCTCTTATTTGTTTCTCCCTTCTGCTTCTATTCTGTTTCGCCCTTCCACTCCTCTCATGTATTTCTTCCTTTTCTGTCTCTCTTTTTTCTTCTTTCTGCTACTTTCATGTGTCTTTTCCTTGTTCTTCTTTATTGTCTTTCTCCTTTCCGCTCCTTCTGCTTGCTCTTCTTTTTTGTGTTTCTTTCTTCCTCTCCTCTCACATGTCTCTTCCTCCTCCATCTTATAGTTTTTTCTTCCGCTCCTCTCACACGTCTCTCCCTTCTTGCTCCATGTGTAGCAGTGGGTAGCGAGGTTCATGAGCCTCGCCAGCTTCGTGGTGGCCATCGCCGGCATTGTTCTCATCGCACAGGACCTGCAGAGGTGGTCGTGGGACTATGGCTATCAGTGGGATTCCTCATACTTGTGCGATCGACAGCGCAAATTTCGTTCCTATGGAGATTACTACGTGACCAACTCCTACGAGGACTTCTACAATCAGCAGGGATGCAGGGACATCACTGAGAGACTCCTGGTATAACGTCTTCTTTAATTCAAGGCACACGAAGAACACTTTGATCCATTGATATAGTAAAATAGTTGGTTGTCTTCTTCAAAACGCAGATAGTTTGACTTTACTTTCAGCGGTTGCGTCGAACCGCTCTGAGCCTGAGCTATACAACTAAGTTGAGACCTATTGAGAGCGAAACATGTGTCAGGATTTTCTTTTGTTGCACTCCATGTTGAGACATTTTTCTTTAGACATCTTCACATTGAACTACTCTGCCTGGTATCTTGTTCCCTCACTTCCTGTCAAGGTATGGATAGTGTCACTTTAATGCGATGCCTAATGCTATGCCAAACTATAGAGAATGCAGTGAGATCCATGCGGCGCGCAGTGCACCTGCGCTCAACGTTTCTGCTTCTTCCTTCTTGTACTATGTTTGCACCAACACGTTCAGTAGGAGACTGGCACACACCAGACCTCGACCCATGCACAAGTGTTATGATTTGATGAGAGAGCCAAATACAACTAAAATAATTCCTGGGGTCCTCTTAAGTATGTTCTTCTTTAGACTGATTGACAGGGATCTCTGGCGCGAGTGCTTACCCATTGGATTGAGATATTGATAAAGGCCTTGGGATAGGTTTATAGAGTTCCATTGGAACAGCTGCTTGACTGACATCAAGGTAGTGTAGGTGGCTGCCTCTGGTTCAGTCAGATGTATGTATTTATTGTATAAATGAATGGAGATGTCTGAGGTATTGGTTTATGAAGAACCCCCTGTGTTTGTGAGAGGCTTGTGAATGATCAGCTCTTGACAGTGCTTTGACATCATTGCTCCAGTTGGTAACACCTTGTGCTCTCTGTTTCTTCCTGTAGAGCCTCTTCGACGGTGTAAGAGTCCTGCTGCTCCTGGTCACCGTGGCCGGTCTGATTACCTGCACCTGCAGCGTGGCTTGTGATGTGTGGGCCCGCTTCTGCATACCCTGCCTTGGACAGGTACCTACTGTTGGATATGAACCCCTGTGTTGTGTTATGGATGAGGGCTCATACAGACTTGTTGTTAGTGAGACAAGGCAGGTAACATTGAGGGGAGCGGAAACCCAAACCACAGAGGTTGGACTGAAGAGGCCGACAGACAAAAGGGGCAGATGGTGGAATACCTGAGCATACAGATGTAAACCTAATGACATCTGTACAGAGACCAGAGGTGATTCAAGGCTGTCAGAGGCCAAGTCTTTGGTGTCATTCACCGCTTGTATCTTTGAGATCAACACTGAGGCTGAGGTGAAGCTAAAAACACCACAGATATGGATCCAATGGAACCCAGAGTGCCTGGATACCCTTACGGGTGACAAGAAGCACTCTACAGATCTACTGATTGATTGACTAAGAGAGGATAAAAAAGGAACTACATTAAACCTTGCTTATTGATATAGCTTTAAACAAGTTCCCGAAGGGTGGGCAGCCCCAAAGTCCTGGTTCACCTGAGATTGTTTATTTATTTATTTTACAGACTTATAGAGCGCATGGCTGCCCATGGGCGTCCCAGCGCTGATAGACAAGAACCTAGTGAGAAAGTGCTTTATGGGAAAAGCCATGTTTTAAGTGCTCTGCGGAATGAGAGAAGGTTAGGTTGGGCTCTGAGGTTTGGGGGGAGCGAGTTCCAAAGTTTAGCCGCGTTGAATGAAAACAGTCGACCGCCTGAGCGGGCTTTTCTGATCCTGGGTACAGAGGCTAAATTGCAGTTGGAAGAGCGTGTGGGAGATGTGTGGATTATATAATGGTAACCATTGTAAAAATCAAGGGCATTTGTAAGTCTGACAAAAAGGCCAGCCATTCAAGCACTGGGTTCTGCTTGCCATAAATTTACTGAGCTGCTGTTGAGAAGCAGTCCCTCACCTCCTGGTATTAGTGGGTTCTCCTAAAATCACACATAATTTATCAGAGATTGTTCTTGATTTCAAAGCCCCTCGTTACCTTAAAATTCTCGTCTCACACTCTAACTAGCACTGCTGAGTATTCAGATGCTGTTTAAACTTTAGAGAAACTCTATCTAAAAATGCACTGGCCCCTTCCTTCTATCTTCAGTGTTGGGAGGAGCCCATTGGCCATTCCCTCTTCACCATAGATAGGGTTGGCAGGAACTGCTTTACACCTGCAACTGATGGCATTGAACGCAGTTGCAATGTATGAAAACAGAACCTGGAGTTAGAGACATGGGGCCCGATTCACAAAGGTAAACTTAAGCAAAAGTCTATGTTTAGACCTGAAGTCTACGTTCACCTTTGCGAATCGGGCCCAGGGAGCAGTTAGCACAACGCCCATGAAGAGGATATCAAACCTCTTAGTCTCAGGTATGGAACAGCGGTCACTAAGGGTAAAGATCCAACAAAGGAACAATATAATACCAAGGCTCCAAGCTGGAAAATTCTGATATCTTTCTCTGAGTCCTGGTGAGTCATCGATAGTGTGCAAGAGCGTTGATTCTTTAGTGCCGCTCTGCTCTAGCACTCAAGGTAGGACATTTGATTTGTTTTTTAGGAATTCAATGGCACTTCTTTGTCTTCAGGTCCATGAATCAAGGGATTGATACAGTGGAGGAAGAGTTGGCTTTGTAAACATATAGTAACTGTTATCTAATGGAAACATAGATCCACTGATTTTACATGTCTAAATTTCTGTCATCACAAATGGTGCCATTGCAATGAATTCATTTCACGTTGAATCCATAACCTCAAATCACCTAAAAAAATGTAATGCAATGTCTGTCAAATGGAGCTCCTACGATAAGGACCTTCAGAATGAACTTAGGGCTCGATTCACAGAATGAATTTAAGACTCAATCCTAAACTTGCTACTATTTTGGTATTTACAGAATGCACTTACTACTTTTGGTATTCACAGAAGTTAGGATTTTGTCTTAAGTCTGTCTTAAGTTTGTCTTAAGACAAAATCCTAACTTTACCAAAAGTAGTAAGTTCATTCTGTGAATGCCAAAACAGTAGTAAGTTTAGGATTGAGTCTTAAATTCATTCTGTGAATCCGGCCTAAGAGGCAGATTTACTAACGTTTCATGTAACGATGGAGAGAGGGAAAATTTGCTGGACTGCGTGGCATGAATCAGAAACAACAGAAATGTGCAGTACGTACTAAGATATGGGTAATTTCTGCTCTCTCCTAGGACTGGTGCACTATGTTCTGCCTAGCGCCAAGGCTGGCACCTTGCACTGTAGCTCATGGGTGCCTGTGTTTGTGCAGGAAAACACACTGCACTAAAACAATCCTTAGAAGGAATTTCTTCTTTCTATGCATGCTGCAGAATGCAGCATTCCTAGAAAGAGGCAGTAACACTGAGAGATACAGATATTTCTCCTCATTACACCTGCTTCATGGCGGCGTTTCATTTTGACACATTCCGAGATTAACTAGCTTTAGTTAATCTGCGAATGCCCCAAAATACAGAGGAGGATGCAAGGGAACGCCTACGCTCCACTCATGGAATGCCTTCAACAACATCAAAGTAATGCCTTACGTTTTATTTACTAAATCACGCAAAGCCATGCAAAGTGCAAAAAGGATTTTGCATCGGGCTGCATTAGTAATCTCGGGCCTATGTATTTATCCCTAACCCTGGTGCTAACTCAGTGTCAGGACCCTTTATGATACCCGGGTAGGTAGGAAAGGGGGATTCGAGATGAGGGGCTAGGTCTACACAAAGCTGTACTTGAAGCCTAGAAGAAGACGGTGAGGACAGATGCTGACGACTGAAGTGGGTTGGGTCGGACTGGGATCTGATTGCTGGACAGTAGCCGGTTAACTGTACACAGTACAGAAAACAATAGGAAGAGAATAGGAAAGTACAGAGTGGAAGAGCAACATACTACTACCATAAGTGATAGCTCATAAGCTCCCTAGGAAAAGATCTTCCTCTCTAAAGAAGAAAAGATTCCAATAAGGCAAGGGGAAGTTATTCGTACTGAATCTTGGAAGACACCAGAGAGATCTAATGGGACAATAGCATCAAGTGGATCTCTGTGCAAGAGGTACTAGGCATCAGAGGGGGCTGGTGACTTCTTGGATTTGAACAAAAGCACACAAGAGCATAGATAGAATAGGCCAATGAGATCAGAATTCATAAACAGGGCTCAGGAAAGGTGGGCTGGATTCGGAGGCACAGAGAATGGGGCCAGATGAACAATACACAATAATCAGGCCCTGCTTCTTAAAAACATGGGATGGAGCAAGCAAGAGAGAATACAGAAAGAGCAGACAGACAAACCTAACTAACTAACAGAAAACAAAAACTACGCAGGAAACTAAGAAAGGTAAATAGTAAGATCAGTAGTTTGCAAAAAGAACTAGAAATGAGGGCATACAGGGTAGAAATGAGCTCACAGGGAGCATACCTCTGATATTTCAGGGAGGAGCACAGATGCCGGAAAAGATCCAGATGATGGGAACTCCAACAAGAGAGTAAATACTGCCTTGGAGAAGCAAGTCAGAAGGCAGAAAAGGAGAAAAGAGAAGTCAGGAATGGAATGCAGATTAGAGATGAGACAGAGGAAAGTTTAGAAAACCTTAAGCATCAGCAAAATCTGCAGGGACCAGCAACCATTGTAATAAACAGAACTCCACCCCCAGGATCTGATGATTGCTGGGTTTGAAGAAGGATTGTACTACGTGGATCATATTGCATTATGACAATAGAGGGAACACCAAGCCTGGAGTGTGAAGTGGAGCGACTTTAGTAGTATGGGTGACAGTGTCCTGGTGTAAACTGCGGCCAAGGCAGGCCCTCCAAAGGCCCTTATAAGCACCACCTGTAATAAAAAATTAGAAGTGAGTTGAAATTATTGCACAGTCACAAATTGGTGGTGTTCTCATCAGGGCAAGTGGTGAGAGGAAGGAAGGGGCTGGCAAGAAGTCTTTAGAGTTTATACACATTTAAGATCTTACATGCTTCTTCTTGTGGTAAATTCTAATTACCTATACGGAATTTATGCGGTAAAGTTCAATAAGAATAACTCCGTCAAAATGAAGAGGCAGAATCCGTGGTATCTGAGGTTTAAAGTGGGGTTTTATTCCTTAAAAAGGAATTGGTTCGAACCAATGGTAGCATGACCCATCGCCACGAGGGTTCAGGGTGGGAATTGCAATGGACATGTACAATGATTTATTAACAAGAAATCGTATATATAGTCATTTCATACAGTAACATTGAATGCAGAAGGCGTAACAGCTGAGAGAAACGAGATAAGAGCAGAAATACGTAACAGGAGGCGTGCACTAGGGCGTACACGGAGGTGTGTGCTAGAAACGTCACATGAAGGTGTCATAAGTGGGTGGATCCCTAGAAGGATCCTGCAGAGTCAGCAAGAACATGTGGCAGAGATGCGCGCGCAGCAGCATGACGTATGATTGACGTGGAACTGGAGGGTGAAGGGGACTTGACATTTAGCCCTACATGTGGAGACAGAAGTCTGGAGTGTCAGAACAACCTAATCCCAAATCATATCTAATATCTGGTGTTTGAGGAACTGTATTATCTAGAAGGAAAAGGTCTCTTGGGCAGAGGCTATTCTATACTGACTGCTAGTGCGTGTATATGCAACTGCGTGTCTACGTGTAAAGCAGGGGGCCATGGGCCTACCATGGTAACGGAGGCTATGAATTACTTGCATGGAGACAGGAAGGCTGGGCCCTTTGCTCTGCAGCTGGGAAGGATGTTTACCTAAACTACTAGACAGGAATGTATTTTTCGAGGAGCGGAGCAGATAACTTGAAGGCTGAATACAGTCTTGGCAGGCCGGCAAGCTGAGCCAGGCACCGCTAGCCGCGCAGGGAGTGGGTGAAAGGTCATAGATACAGATGCAGGTTCAGGCTGCAGCTTCCAGAGGCAGAAGGCAGGAGAAAGCTTGAATGGCAGAAAACAAGGCCCAACTCGCCAGGGCCAGAAAGACGTGAAAGTGTACCATGTAAAGACGTTGGCAAGGCACACTTAGGAACTGAATATCGGACCCATTCATGGTGGATCTGAAAGAGGACATGTTAACGTTGGACACAAATGTATTTGCGTCTTCATAGCTGGTTGTGGAGGGAACTTACATGTACTAGAAGCAGGTACATGGAGCCGGTGGGGTCTACGATAGGGGACACAATTGACCAAAAATTCATATTACCTCATTCCCTCCTTGTCCCCTACGGACCCTTCATGATATATCAATCCTCATTAATCTATCAATCTGTTCATGTAACATCATTTGCTCTTCTTTCTTCTTATGGCGTTTTGAATGAGGACTTGAATGAGGAATACATGATGTGGCGCACAAGCCGCAAAACGCTGGCCCACATTGCAGACATAGGCAACAACTGAATACTATGAGAAGGCCAATACCTAGGAAGGATAGGATTTTCCATCCCCAGGCTGACAACGTTGTCCAGAACCAACCGGACCAAGTCCAGGTGCCTGGATTCTGGTGTATCAGACTTGCAATTTTATGAAGGCGAGTTATGGCTCTATATACTGATGGCACGTTTTCTGGAATGAAAACACAGCAGCTCGACCCGATGACCTTACAGGCTCCGCCTCTATCGGCCAGGATGACGTCAAGGACGAGACGATTTTGAAGAACAACAATCCGCATAGCAGACTGCTCCTCTGTTAAGTTACCTAGGGCAGAAGTAGTTTCATTCACTACAGCTTCAAGGGTTCTAGTTAATTTTCGTATCAGTTTACTATTAAAGACAGCACCTAGGTAGGGAAAGAAACCTTTATTGAAATCTGTATATTGTTCCCATGCCGTTTCAGTGTAGTCGACAATCGGGAGATCTCTCTGGGGTCTATTATGTACTAGATGGGTGTTTCTATGATAATCAGGAGGGGCTAGGAAAACAGGTGGCAGAAGGAATGCGATGTAACAGGTGCCATCCCAATCTAGAGGTAAGCATATATATGCGGTATGACCACAAATGAAGTAGGAATGACGTGAAGCTTTAAAGGTAGACTTGCCCTTATCACTGAATTCGATCACAGTAGTACATCTACTATGACCCAGGTGTACTGAACCATTCTTTCTGACACATAATTCACCTTTGACTGGAAGTACGGACATGGCGGGCAAGACTGGTACTGTTTCGGATTCAACACTGAGAATCATGAGGTTAAGTGTAAAGTTACCTAATCCATATACTTCCTTTTTCTAGATCAGTTCCTGTCCTTTTGGGGAGACCCTCCTTGTCAGGGAAACAGACTTTATGCAAAACGACGTTCAGGTTTCCCCATACCCAGTTACCCTGGTAAACTACGGAGTCTGAATTCAAGGAATTAATCAAACTAAACCATGCCCCACAGGACCCATTATGTGTGAACGGGTACGGAAAAAGAGGCAGAACTCCTTTGTATTTCTGATAGGGAGGGAGTCGGCCACATATCCAACAATTAGTAGCATTGCTGGTCTGATGGGAATGATGTAACATACTAATGAATGTATTGTTGCGCAGCGCAAGTCTGTAAGATAACTCGTGCGGGGGTAGTTCACTAAAAGAATGCTCGGCAGTGACGTTGAAGGGAGAAAGTTCACGCTTGAATATAGGATAGTATATGTGTAGAAGCACACTTGCAGCAATAATCATAAGGCGCAGAAAAAACATAATCAATAAAGTCACAATACAGTGGCTGCGGAGAGATTTGCAATATTCACGTTTCTTGAGCTGTTTCTGTCTATCTCTCTCTCTGTTGGGGTCTAGGGGATACATGTCAGAAAACACGTCTAACCGATTCACCTAGGGGAGGACTTAAACAATTAAACTGTCTGACTTGCTAGACCTCAATTTTTCTTTATACTCCTGCTGTGGAGTTTTCTCTATCAAGGGAAGTTTAGAGTCACTAGAATCTGGACAGTCCTTAGAGGGGGAGGGTGAGTCAGTCTCTGGCAATGCACGAAATTTCTTCACGTGACTTGAGTGCAGCCACCCTTTTCGGCCCTCGACTTTGATTGCAGTCCTCGTGGTGAGAAGTACCAACTTCGGCGCCTGCCACCTGGGCTCCAGCGGACTTTTCCTGTCGAAATTTCTTACAAGGACGATATCTCCTGGAACAACGTCATGCGGTTTCACCTCGGTGTTGTCGGGAAAGGCTGCAGCGACCTGTGAACGACATGATTGTAGTGCAGACATCAAGGAGGCAAGGTAATCTGTCAACATATTACAATCGACATCAGTGATCTTTCTTGGCAAAGGCGTCCCCCACATATTCGGTGGTCTACCAAAGACCACCTCATACGGGGATAGCCCTGTTCTGGAATGTGCGACCATTCTCATATAAAAAAGGGCGACTGGCAAAGCTACGATCCAGTCGACACCCTTCTCCTTACAGATTTTCGCAAGACGAGTTTTCAGGGTCTGATTGTGTCTCTCTACGAGACCTGCTGCTTCAGGATCTCGGACACAGTGGAACTTCCACTGGTAGCCTAGCAGGAGTGATACCTGCTTCATAAGCTCGGACGAGAATGGCTGACCGTTGTCTGAGTACACAACACGGGGCAAACCATATCGAGGGAAGAATTCACGAACCAGCTGCTTGGCAGTGGTCGGAGCAGTGTAATCTGGGACTGGGTATGCTTCTGTCCAACGGGAAAGTGCACATACAACTACGAGGACATATTTGAAACCTCGACAACGTTCCATCTGAATATAATCCATCTGGAGGACTTCAAAAGGGTGATCGGGAGGATGAAAACCACCTTGCTCTACGGTAACGCCTTTACCTGGGTTGAACTGACAACAAATCATGCAAGTACGCACCTTCTGTTTGGCTGCTGCTCGTAAGTGTTTATTAAACCAGAGATGTTGAATACTGTCTAACATGGCTTTTTCTCCTAAATGTGCTGGACTGTGTACGGTATTAATGATAACTTGAACCATAGAGTCGGGGAGAAACCATGTAGATTTTCCCTTCGTCATCCATCCTTGATCTGTCTGGGTCCCTCCTAGTTTAATCCATTTCTTGATTTCATCTGGTGTAGCATGTGTCTGTATGTCAATTACATCTAGGGCGGGATCCTTAACTGTCATGCAATGTGTCGGTGTCGCGACTATTGTCTTTGTCAGGTCAGTGGTGTGAATCTGATTCTGAGCTGTATGTTTTGCGGTTCGGTCTGCCAGGTCATTACCCTGGGAAATAGTATCTGTAACTTTTGTATGTGCCTTACACTTCATGATGGATATCGCTGTAGGCAGATGTATTGCATCTAATAGAGTTTGGATGAGGGGACCGTGTTGAATTTTGGCACCGTGAGAAGTCAAAAAACCTCTCTCTCGCCAGAGGACACCGAAGTCGTGAACAACTCCGAATGCATAACGGGAATCTGTGTATATGTTAACTCTCTTGTTCTTGGCTTGAATACAGGCTTGTGTCAGAGCGATGAGCTCTGCTGCTTGTGCTGAAAGAGTGTCAATACAATTTGTTTCTATGACTTCAGTTTCTGTTGTGACTGCGTAGGCGGCTACTAATTCTCCTGTACTTGATCTCATGCATGAACCATCCACATAGAGTGTCAGGTCTGGATCTGGTAATGGAGTGTCTGTCAAGTCTTGTCTGGGTTTCGTCGTGATAGTAATAACTTCAATGCAATCATGTGCCAATGGATCTGTTTCAGTTAATGGCAAAAGTGTAGCAGGATTCAATGTATTACAACGTCTAATCTCTATGTGTGGCTGAAATAATGTCAATTCATAACCTGTCAATCTTGCTATAGTCAAGTGTTGAGTCTGTGTTCGATTTAAAAGAACTTCCACGGAGTGTGGAACTTGTACTGTCAATGGATGTCCTAACACTATTGAATCACTTTGTCTGATTGCTAGAGCTGTCGCTGCAACTGATTTCAAGCACGCAGGCAGAGCCTGGGCTACTGGATCCAATGTACTAGAGAAGTAAGCACACGGTTTGTGTGAACCTGCTTGATCCTGCGTGAGTACCGACAATGCAGTACCTTCACGTTCTGTGACAAAAAGTGTAAAAGGCTTACTGTAGCATGGTGTCGCTAAAACTGGTGCTTGACATAAGGCTTTTTTTAAGTCGTCAAAAGCTTGTGTATGTTCCTGAGTCCAAGGGAGGACAGTCGAAGACGCTGCCTCCTGAGTTGTTAACTGAATGAGTGGCTTTGCTAGAAATGCATACTGAGGGATCCATTGTCTGCAGTAAGAAGTGAGGCCTATAAAAGCCCGCACCTCCTTTTGTGTCCTGGGTGGTAACATACCTGCAATTAACTGGATGCGATCGGGCGTTAGCTGTCTCCCCCATTTGGACAGCAAGTGACCTAAGTAAACAACTTGCTGAACACAGAATTGCAGCTTCGAAGGGGATACCTTGTGCCCCTTGTCAGCCAAGAAATGTAAAACCGTCAGTGACGCTAGTTCACATTCAGGTTCACTTCGGGCGGTGATCAGCAGATCATCGACATACTAGAGTAGGGCAGTGTTTTCAGGCATGTGTATACTGTCAAGTTGTCTTTTCAGTGCTTGGCTATAGATGCTGGGGCTTTCTGTGAATCCTTGAGGTGCGCGTGCAAATTTGAAGCTTCGTCCATTTAAACAGAATCCGAAAAGGTATTGGCTTTCCGGATCAATTGGGACACTAAAGAAGGCGTTCTTAAGATCAATAACAGTAAAGAACGTTGCTTCAGAATCAATGGCTGTCAATAGAGATGAGATATCTGGGACCACAGGGTACTGTGGTACTATGCATTTATTCAATTCGCGCAAGTCAATAACTAATCGGTAAACTGGTGGTGCATTGGGATCTGTACGTTTAAGAATTGGAATGATAGGGGAATTACATAAATTCGAGTTGGTCTCTACAACCACTCCTTGTGCAATGAGCTCTTCAATGATTTTCAGTAAAGCCACTACAGCATCGGGGGGTAACTTGTATTGTCGAATTCGTGGTAAAACAACACCTGGCTTGAGTGTGACTCGATACGGTGTAATGTGCATACAACCTACATCAGTGGGGCCTTGCGCCCATAAATGTGCAGGTACATTCTGTAATCGGGGGTCAATATCTCTCAACACATAGTGACCTTTAAAGTCACGTAGAAACAACCGTACTCCTTCCGGAGAACAGCAAATAACAGCTCCTAGAGCTTTCAGAGTCTTGATACCTAACAAGTTTTCTGGACATGACTTTGTGAGCAGTAAATCTGTAGTACGTGTTAATGGACCAACTGCAAGGGGAAGTGGTTGCGATACTTCATTAATAATAGGCTTTCCTGAAAAACCAAGGGAAACATTCTGTGAGCCTGAGAGGGGTGCCCCTGGGACCTCGTCATGACTTATCGTTGTACGGCTTGCCCCTGTATCAATTAAAAACCTTCTGTCTTTCCCTAATACTTGACTGTGTACATAAGGACCCTCTTGATCTACAGGAACCTCAATGAGAGGCAAGCCAACTTCCCTCTCTAGGCTGTTTCATGTGTATCGCTGATAATCGGGATAATCAGTCTGGGCATACTGGTACATTTGCTGTGATGCATGTTGAGTTGCAGCA
The DNA here is from genome assembly GCF_964263255.1 of Lissotriton vulgaris. NCBI lineage: Eukaryota > Metazoa > Chordata > Amphibia > Caudata > Salamandridae > Lissotriton > Lissotriton vulgaris. Next base: position 618,327 of record NW_028249865.1, on the reverse strand, counting down.
ATCGGTTGGGGTTGTGGCACCGCTACTGTCTGTTGTGAGGCTTGCATAGGCTGGATACTCTGTGGTACTTGTTGTTGGACTTGGTCCTGTCTAGGAGGACGCTGTCTCTCTTTAGTTTTTCCAGTAAGTATATTATGTTTCAAAACTGCACAATCGTTTATATAGTGACCTGGCTGTTTGCAATATTTGCATGTCCCTTTAACAGGAGCTGGTGAATTATTTGACTGTGTAGTGCCCTTTTTCTGACCGTCAGCTGGAACTGACTGAGCAACTAACATTTTCATTTTCGTGTCTTTCATGCGTCTCTGTTCGTGTTCGTGTTCCTCTCTAATTCTATTCTGGTGATACTGTAACATTTGTAACATTTGTGAAGGTGTATTTGCTTGCCATGTGCTCTCGACTTTCTGTACACGATTCTTAACTTGGGGCAGGGAATTTTCTACTAGCTTCGTTACGAAAAGATGTGGATATGACTCGCTACTTGCTTTCAGGCCACTATTAATACCAAAACATTTCTCAAATCGGGAATAAAAATCGCTAGTGTCTTCATCGGGTTTCTGTTTACAGGCTGAGATTGCATCCCAGTCCTCCTTTTTAGTTGCTAATAAACGTGGCAATACTTGCACTAACAATCCTGGTAATGCTTTTGATTTGTCCCCAAGCCCTAGGCCTGGGGTACGAGTCTTTTCTTCGTCTTCTAATGCAGCCCAATCTATCTTCTGGTCTCCTACCTCTCAATCCTTTTCCTTGAGTTTCTCGTAGATACCGGAAGGCATTAATACTTTCAATATTTTCATAATGTCGGGGTAGGTGTAATCCCCCATGAGTAACATGTCTTTGATTTCGCGGTGAAAACCTGCTGGGTCTTTATCGTGACAGGGCACTAATTTCTTCATTTCTAACAGTTCCATTTTCGTTATGGGCGTGTACACAAACACGCGTCTAAAGGAATTGTCAGCATTCTGGACTGGATGCACTTCTCGCAAGGGGTTCTGTCTGTCTATGTAATACATTTTTCTGTCTACGGGTGGAGCTGGAACAAACCGAGTATTCAGGAAAGTATTATACCTGTGTCGATGTTCTAGAATTACTTTAATCAAGTCAGTACCTAGACCTCTCCATTGTGGCGAGAGTAGTTCTATCAATATATCAGGTAAGGGACCTGGATCAGAATGTTGGCCTTTGAATAACGTAATGAGATGCTGAACCATATATATGCCAGCTAATTTCTGTTCATCAGGGGAAAGGTTTAAAAAGGTCTGCACTAAACCATCATCACTATATTTATCAGGATCGTCAGTCCATTGTACGGCTGACCTGGCCAGTTCTTGTTCATCCATGGAATTGAGTACATGGTACCCCATTCGTTCCTGAAGTATTCTATCAGCGGCCTGAAATAGATGTTCGGGGTTCTTTGGATTTGACATGGCAGCTTGAAAGATTCTTTTACTTTCCGGACGTACCGGACGCATTGAATTATTATAGGGTCTTCCTTTACCTACATATGCTATCATTTCTCTAGCTGGTAATTGTGTTTGTCCTGTTGCCGTTTCTAGTGTCTCCTCCTCCCCTGAGGATTCGAACTTGTCTGATTCTATTTCTGGTTCTGACTGTCTTTTTTCATGTATTTTTATTACTGCACTTCTGATTCTTGTTTTTTATACAACTCTGTTTATCATGGTTCCCGTCTGCTATATTCTGACCCCATCTATTAAGTGCTCTCATTTCTTCCGGGTCTACACCCGGCCTATCTTGTTCTCTTATTAGGCAGTTTATGAAAAACCGTAATATCTTGGCTTGAGTGTCAACTTTCTGGTGAGCCATGGCCTGGCCAATACTTTCAGGGCCTTCCCCTGTTTGAACAAAATGATATATTCTATCTAGATGGTCAACCATTCCGGGCAGTGTCAATAAAAAGTTGGTAACCCGTCTTAGTCGTACTGATGCGAGCATCAATCTATCGTCATTTTTACCAGGTACTGGATCATATCTACAGTCCGAGAGACGTTCTTTAAGTATGTCATAATCGGCTGATTTAGGTGTACGTTGTTGCGCTAGATCCCTATAAGTCAATCGGAGTGCTGGTGGTGGTGTTTGAAAACCTGTCGCACCTCCCGAGGTGCCAGGACCAAAAGGATTGAAGGGGTTAGTGATCGGAAGAATAGGTGCAGGAAGGGTTGGAGGAACAGGTGCAGGGGGTGGAACGGGAGAAGGAGTTCGCTGCGGAGGTGGGAGTAGATGATTTCGGGGTGGAGTACCATCAGCGGGTGGTGGTTGAGCATGTGGATTTGTATATGCGGGAGCTACGTCGTCTAGATAGGAAGAAAGGAATATGTCCTTTGTGGTCTTGTGATGTACTTTAGTCGGGAGCAAGGGAGGGGGCAGATCCTTCGGTATTTCCGGAGTGACCTTAGGTAAACCCTCGGTCAGCAAAGGATACATACCATTCATAAAAGTGTTTCGTTGTCGGTCTACTTGTTCTGTTTTTACTCGTATCCCCTCCTCAACTAATACATTTTCTTGGGCTTTGTCTGAATCTTCTTTATGTTTCTCTGCTTTTCTGAGTGCTTTCTCTGTGCGTCTGTGCGATTCTTTACGCCATAGTTCAATGGCATCTTTCTGTGACTGTCTGGCTTTCTTCTTCCATAATGCTTCCTCTACTCTCATGATGCACTCGGCATCCCATGTCCCTGCGGCGGGCCATCTTTGATTCTCTGCTAAATCTTTAGTATAGTCTACCCACAAATCGAGATATAATACAGCGTCTAGGCCGTGCTTGTGGTACATAAAGTGCCCTGGAGTGTCCCTAGGCGGAACGGGCACTGCTTCTTCTAGAATCCCTTTTCTAGTTCCTATCTGTCTTAGTTTGGAGAACAGTGGCATGTTTAAGTCGTGCTACTCTGGGCTTGATTCTTACTCGAATTTGGACACAACTAATACAGTAAACACAATAATGCAGATCGAACAATCACTCATACCACGACATTAAAACATACTAAAACATTTCAGAACGAACAATAACAATTAGAATAAAACTAGTTAATTGCATACTGGATATACTGCTAAACAGTACAGATACACCGCTAAAACAGTGCAGACCGGGTCTGCGTACCCAAACCCGTCTTGACCGGCACAAATTAATGCGCTCGTCTAGATGCGTCCCCAGCAACGGTACTCACCGGGAAGCACGGAACAGAAGGCCTCGGAAAACTCGACACTGGACTGGACTCGACTGGACTCGACTCGTGACGTAAGCACTTCGGAACTTCGGAACTGGTGGGCCTCCGGATACCTCGGACTTTGCTCTCTCAGCTAGGCTCTGGTCGGGATCCTCCGCACTCCTCACCGCCTCGTCTGGGTGTCGATCGCAGCCTCAGTCACCTCCGTTGGCCTGAGGGAGATACAGGAAATCCTGCGGGTACGCGTAGTTGTCCGTCAGCGCTGTGGCAGGGGACCGGGCCTGCAACGCACCGCCGGCGCGTGAGGTGGGGGAGGGGTCCCTGTTCGGGCGCCAAATTATGTGGTAAATTCTAATTACCTATACGGAATTTATGCGGTAAAGTTCAATAAGAATAACTCAGTCAAAATGAAGAGGCAGAATCCGTGGTATCTGAGGTTTAAAGTGGGGTTTTATTCCTTAAAAAGGAATTGGTTCGAACCAATGGTAGCATGACCCATCGCCACGAGGGTTCAGGGTGGGAATTGCAATGGACATGTACAATGATTTATTAACAAGAAATCGTATATATAGTCATTTCATACAGTAACATTGAATGCAGAAGGCGTAACAGCTGAGAGAAACGAGATAAGAGCAGAAATACATAACAGGAGGCGTGCACTAGGGCGTACACGGAGGTGTGTGCTAGAAACGTCACATGAAGGTGTCATAAGTGGGTGGATCCCTAGAAGGATCCTGCAGAGTCAGCAAGAACATGTGGCAGAGATGCGCGCGCAGCAGCATGACGTATGATTGACGTGGAACTGGAGGGTGAAGGGGACTTGACATTTAGCCCTACATGTGGAGACAGAAGTCTGGAGTGTCAGAACAACCTAATCCCAAATCATATCTAATATCTGGTGTTTGAGGAACTGTATTATCTAGAAGGAAAAGGTCTCTTGGGCAGAGGCTATTCTATACTGACTGCTAGTGTGTGTATATGCAACTGCGTGTCTACGTGTAAAGCAGGGGGCCATGGGCCTACCATGGCAACGGAGGCTATGAATTACTTGCATGGAGACAGGAAGGCCGGGCCCTTTGCTCTGTAGCTGGGAAGGATGTTTACCTAAACTACTAGACAGGAATGTATTTTTCGAGGAGCGGAGCAGATAACTTGAAGGCTGAATACAGTCTTGGCAGGCCGGCAAGCTGAGCCAGGCACCGCTAGCCGCGCAGGGAGTGGGTGAAAGGTCATAGATACAGATGCAGGTTCAGGCTGCAGCTTCCAGAGGCAGAAGGCAGGAGAAAGCTTGAATGGCAGAAAACAAGGCCCAACTCGCCAGGGCCAGAAAGACGTGAAAGTGTACCATGTAAAGACGTTGGCAAGGCACACTTAGGAACTGAATATCGGACCCATTCATGGTGGATCTGAAAGAGGACATGTTAACGTTGGACGCAAATGTATTTGCGTCTTCATAGCTGGTTGTGGAGGGAACTTACATGTACTAGAAGCAGGTACATGGAGCCGGTGGGGTCTACGATAGGGGACACAAGTGACCAAAAATTCATATTACCTCATTCTGGTTCACTGAAAACGTAAGCAGGTTTTAAAATAATCCATAACATGACTGTATTTAATTGAGTCTGGTCAAGCGTCACTGCCCTCGAGAGTGACGTCCCTTCAAAGCACTCGATAGGGTATGTTCAATGGATTCATTCAATGACAATTTTCTTCAGGTTTTATCCATGGGTAGTTTATTTTCTATTATACGTTGGTCTGCACATTATTTCATCATAATATTTCAAAACATATATTTTATTCTGCCAATGCATTTCGGGCATTCGCCCTTCTTCAGGGGATTGTTCCTGCAATCAATGCTTCGCGTTGCGTAACGATCCATGTAACGGTCAAGTCGGCTTTCGGGTGTTGGTGAAGGTGAGCCGAATTAAGGTGCTTCGTCCTGCTGTGATGTGCGGCAGGACGAAGCACCTTAATTCGGCTCACCTTCACCAACACCGAAAGCCGACTTGACCGTTACACAGATCGTTACGCAAGAAGGGCGAATGCTCAAGTCCCCCGAAATTAAATAGAAATTGGGGATTTTCTCCCATTAATCATCAATAAGTAAGAGCATCTCATCTGTTCTGAGTCAGAGCACTGGTGGGACCGTCCTCAGGTTTGCTGAACATAGAATTCTTGCCTCTCTGACTTTTCGGCAAAGTGCCAGAGATGCTGCGGAGTGGGATTTTCACTCCCTTTCATGAGGTACCCCTCTATGCCTGATCAGTACCCTCACGTTGCTGCATCTTGTTTCAGGAGGAAGAGGAGACCATGGAGGACAGCACCGTGGAGTCCTCGCTGCCCGCGCTTCTGCCGCCTGCCTATGAGGAGAAGCAGCTGCCGTCCAAGGTTCAGACTATTTGAGAGTCAGGAAGGATCTGAACCAGCAAGTCTTGACCTAAAGTGCCACTGAGGCCTGCACAAGTGCCACTGAGGCCTGCACAAGTGCCACTGAGGCCTGCACAACACCAAAGATTAGCTTCTTTGCGAAACATGATGTACTCCTTAATGTTTTGATTTTTAACTGTGTCTAAATCTTTCACTTGGCATCTTCAGTCTCCTTTGGCATCTCTAAAAACTCCCATCCTCATGTGCCTTTTCCTCGCACCCGTCCCAAATGCTCTCCTTCTCGTCTCACCATGTGTACTTGACTCAGTTCTGTCTCATACCTTCTGCTATTCTAGATTGTCTCTGTCACTCTCTTCTATGTCGACCCTTTCTAACTCCCTTTATGCTTCTCATGCTGTGCACATTTCCCATTGCTGCTTAGTTACACAGCCTCCCTCTCTAGCATCTTTACATCAATCTTCAGAAGCACCACCCTCTCTTTATAAATAATTGGGTGACATCTCCTAACTCTCTCAGTTCAAATCATCCCCTGTCTCTGCATCACTCCCTCTATAGCACCGCCAGTCTCTTTGTTAGTCCCTCAATAGCCTCACGTGTTTCACTTGTTTACAGCACTCCCTCCATATCATCACCTGTCTCTCCATCACTCCCTCTACATCACCACCAGTCTCTTTGTTACTCAATCTATAGCACCACCAGTCTATTTGTTAATCCTTCCATAGCATCTCTTGTTTACATGATTTCTTCCATAGCGTCACCTGTCTTTGCATCATTCCCTCTACTGCACCACCAGTCTTTCTGTTACTACCTAAATAGCACCACATGCTTACATCTCTCCTTCTATAGCCTCACCTCTCTCTGCATCACTCCCTCTACACCATTGTCAGTCTCTTTGTTACGCCCTCCATTGTATCACTTGTTTACATAACTCCTTCCATAGCTTCACCTGTCTCTGCATCACTCCCTCTACAGCATCAATTGTGTCACTTGTCCAGCATCCCTCCCTCTACAGCATCCATCTCATCACCTTTCTCTGCATCGCTCTCTCCACAACGTCCATTGCATCACCATCTCAGCATTGCTCCCTCCACAGCGTCTCCAGAATGTCTCCCTCCATTGCATCCACTGTCTCAGCATCGTTCCCTCTACAGCTTCCATTGCATCGCGTGTCTCAGCATTACTCCCTCCACAGCATCCATCGCATCGCTCCCTCTACACCGTCCATTACATCACGTGTCTTTGCATCGCTCTCTCCACAGTGCCCATCGCATCGCTCACTCTTCACCGTCCATCGCATCACGTGTCTCTACATCTCTCTCTCCACAGCATCCATTGCATTGCGTGCCACAGCATCGCTCCTTTTACACCGTCCATCACATCGCGTGTCTCAGCATCGCTCTCTTCACAACATCCTTCACATCGCGTGTTTCAGCATCGCTCCCTCTACACCATCCATCACATCACCTGTCTCTGCATCGCTCCCTTTATACCGTCCATCGCATCGGGTGTCTCGGCATCGCTCCCTCTACACTGTCCCTCGCACCACGTGTCTCGGCTTTGCTCCCTCTACAGCGTCCACCGCATCGCTCCCTCTACACCGTCCATCGCATCGCGTGTCTCAGCATCGTTCCCTCTACACCGCCCATCGCATCACTCCCTCTACACCGTCCATCGCACTGCATGTCTCAGCATCGCTCCCTCTACAGCGTCCATCGCATCGCAAGTCTCAGCATCTCGCCCTCTACACCGTCCATTGCATCGCGTGTCTCAGCATCGCTCCCTCTACACCGTCCATTGCATCGCGTGTCTCAGCTTCACTCCCTCTACACCGTCCATCGCATCGCGTGTCACAGCATCTCTCCCTCTACACCGTCTATTGCATCGCGTGTCTCAGCTTCACTCCCTCTACACCGTCCATTGCATTGCGTGTCTCAGCATCGCGTGTCTCAGCATCGCTCCCTCTACATTGTCCCATGCATCGCGCGTCTCAGCTTCACTCCCTCTACACTGTCCATCGCATTGCGTGTCTCAGCATTGCTCCCTCTACATTGTCCAATGCATCGCGCGTCTCAGCTTCGCTCCCTCTACACCGTCCATTGCATCGTGTGTCTCAGCATCGCTCCCTCTACACCGTCCATTGCATCGCGTGTCTCAGCATCGCGTGTCTCAGCATCGCTCCCTCTACATTGTCCAATGCATTGCGCGTCTCAGCTTCACTCCCTCTACACCGTCCATCGCATCGCATGTCTCGGCTTTGCTCTCTCTACACCGTCCATAGCATCACTTGTCTCTGCATTGCTCCCTCTACACCGTCCATTGCATCTCGTGTCTCAACATCGCTCCCTCCACACCGTCCATTGCATCGCGTGTCTCAGCATCGCGTGTCTCAGCATCGCTCCCTCTACATTGTCCAATGCATCGCGCGTCTCAGCTTCACTCCCTCTACACTGTCCATTGCATCGCGTGTCTCAGCATCGCTCCCTCTACATTGTCCAATGCATCGCGCGTCTCAGCTTCGCTCCCTCTACTCCGTCCATTGCATCGCGTGTCTCAGCATCGCTCCCTCTACACCGTCCATCCCATCGCGTGTCTCAGCAACGCTCCCTCTACATTGTCCAATGCATCGCGCGTCTCAGCTTTGCTCCCTCTACACCTTCCATTGCATCTTGTGTCTCAGCATCGCTCCCTCTACACTGTCAATTGCATCGCGTGTCTCAGCATCGCTCCCTCTACATCGTCCAACGCATCGCGGGTCTCAGCTTCACTCCCTCTACACCGTCCATCGCATTGCGTGTCTCGGCATCACTCCCTTTAGAATCCACCCCATTGCCTGAGTCAGCATCTTTCCCTCCTCTGCATCTATTTTATTTCATGGCTTCAAACTCCCATCATTCCTATTATCCCTTGCATCTTTCCAGTGCCTTATTACTTCCAAACTTCCTACCTCTCCTGCCCTCCTCTGCACAGCTCTTACATCTCCTGCTTCCCCTTGCATCCCCCTCACTTCCTGTTTCCTTGCTTCTTCTCCTCTCTAAGCATCTCCTTCTCTGCCCGCCCCACTGAGCTCTTCCTTTACCTCTCTTGCCCACACTAGACCTCCAGTCCCTCATCTGAAGATTATGTCTTTGCTGATATGCCGCTCGCAAAGCTTCAAATACAGAAAATAAAAACAATCATTGACAAAGCCAATACATTTGTTGTTTTTTTGGGGGGGATTAAAGTGCTTTCCTTTGATGAGCGAGACTGTGTGTGGATGGGTGAGTGGAATAATGTGATAAAGAGTTAATAGTTCAATACATGGATGGATGTGTTAGTGTATAGATGGAAGGGTGGGTGTGTGTCTGAGTGCATTTATGGCTGAATGAGCCACTGCATATATAAAAGAATGACAGAGTACATGAAAGAATAGATGAGTGTATGGATGTAGGAATGCATGAAGGAGTGTATGCATGGCTAGGCAGATGAATGGGTGAGTGCACAGAAGGAAGAGTGAATTAGCAAGTCTATAAATGGTTGAATGAGTTGGGAGTTGATGCTGAAAATAATCTATGAATTGCCCCTAAGATGCCAAGGCCAACAGTATAACCAGTGCAGGAAAAGAGGGAGGCCCAGCTGGACCCAGTTCTGGCAGCAATTTCTGAGCCCGATCTGGGATCCCACTGTGCCTGACAAATATGCTGAATTTGTTCTGGTATCATTTTCCAATGCAGGGACACATTACATCAACGCCCACACATTTTCTGATTTCTATTCGGAGCAGCAACCTGCATGCCGCGATGGGGGTTTCTTATTTTCTCTGCCAGCTGAGTCCAAAACAAAGGTCTGATTTAAAGGGCCATCAGCCCTCCTTTTGTTCTTATCATCCTGGCTGGGAGCCATCTTGAGCCGCACATCTGGACACCCATGCAAACTAAGGAAAATAAGGTGTTGGTGTCATATATTGTCCACACTTGTAGACAATGTATATTGTATGATATGTCGGGAGAAACACAAAGCCAGGATTTAACAAGCATTGGCATAGCCAATATGTCTCGCTTTTGGGACCTTATAAGTGTTTAGTTATGCAGCACAATATCCTTGGTGCAACAACATCAACTGTTGCATGGCTAAACACTTATAAGGTCCCAAAAGCGAGAACTATTGGCTATGCCAATGCTTGCTTAGTGTGTTGTCTGTAAAAATGTATGTGGGTATGACTAGGTGTCCCGGAGCACTGCAAGTTCATCACTTACTATGCTTTGAAAGTTAATACCTCTGAATATATATTTCAAAATCTTAGAATGGGCTGTTTTTGCCATTGTTATTTCCAGATTCTCTTTTTGGGTAGAGCCCCCTCCTCTTGCAGTGGTCAGGTTTACTCAACATGCTTGCCTCGCTACACACCCACACACACCAAGAACACTTTGAATCAGCTCAGGTCTGCACATTCACTATAACCCTCCAGAAAGAAGGGATGGCCACATACGGCGCTCATGTGTTCCGTATAAAATCCAGTTTTCTTTGAAAATTATTCCAAATCATATCCTCAAAAGCAAAATGTAAACACCAGTCTAACAGGATAAGGAACAGGGCATAGCTATCATTGGTGCAGCGAGTGCAGTAGCACCGGACCCAGGGCACTGAAGGCCCTTCCTTCACTCCAGTCATGACTGCTTTTTACTACCCAAATGGTGGCAGAAGGCAATATTTCTTACTTGCATCTGGGACCGTGCCAATGGGGCGGATCTCATATCTGTCATTAAATGAGAACTTTGACACAATCTAGCCATTCAACCATTCAACCATACTAAACTTGTTAGAATTATTGGGATCAAATAGGTAACATTTTTAGGATAAGGTGGTGCAGAAGGTACATATATCAAAATAACATGCATTTTAATTTTACATGTGAGCACTTTACCATACATCAAAGTATTTAATAGACATCCTTCTATTAGCGCAAATAAAACATTGAAGCCAATGTGGTATGATGTTATAGCTAACCAGAAATAATAATTATATAAGGACCTTTAAGAGAAAGTATGAATGTCAACATTATTCAAAAACACGGGAAAAGTGCAATAGCCGAAAGTGGAATTGTTCAGGGTCTGGAAGACATTAGGGTGTGGATGAGACATTAAGATGTCAGTGCAGCTGCCTGATTCCAGAGAGGTCCAGTTGGAGTTATATGGAAGTACTTTATTTCAGAGCAGAGCTATTGGGATGGGCTCAGAGGTGAAGTGAAAGCCAGTTAGCAAATTAAACAGTTTTCTTCTTTGAAACTGCAAAACAGAATATTAAAGACTATCCCCCAGATTCATGAAGAACACATTTTGCGATTCCTTAATAGCGAAAAATACCGATTCGCTATTAAGGAATAGCAAAATGCTATTCATCAAGAAATCCATTCAAAAATAGCGATTTCTAATAATTCCTTAATTGCGACTCGCAAATTGCGAGTCGCAATTAAGGAATATCTCCCCATTCATTCCTATGGGCCTAGAGGCCCATAGGAATGAATGGGAAGACCATCTCAATTTGCTAATCGAAATTAGCGATTCGCAAATTGAGATTGCGATTTCAAGCGTGCAGGGGTGTCCAAAGGACACCCTGTTGCACCCCTGAAATTGATGTGTGCACATATGTTGCGCACACACATGCCCTTAGGGCATGTGTGTGTGCAATATGAAACTTTGAAAAATGCACTTTAGTGCATTTTTCAAAGTTTTTGCTATTTACCACGTAGTTTAACTTCGCGGTAAATAGTGGCCCCAGATTGCGAATTCGCAATTTTTAAATGGTTCATGAATTGCATTTAAGGAATCTCAAATTGAGATTCCTTAAATGCAATTAATCGCAATCTAGCGATTTGTAGAATTGTGATTTTTGCATTTGGGATGATGAATCCCAAATGCAAAAATAGCGCTCGCAAAGGGCCAGATTCTCAGAATCTGGCCCTTTGCGAGCCGAATTTACTTTGATTAATCTGGCTGTAAATCAGAGCTAAGTATTGCGCATTGCACATACAATTATTTCAAAATGTAGGTTTGAGATTTCATCATCTTGCCATAAGTGACCAACTACTTCTGTTTTATTTGCAGGTCATTTAAATTTAGTAGGTCTTTCAAGAGCATCTTGTGCCATTTCGGACATGCTGGTAAATAGGTGGTAATTGCCTATCATGGTAGAATAAATCTTTTGCAAACCATTACTGCTGAATGTAACTACAGGGATAGTCCGCAAGAAAAGAACCTCGATAGTACTCATGCATAAGTGGAAAGAGACACCACAAAGTGCCATACAAACGTAAAAATACACAAAACCAAGGCATAAACAACACACTATTTATTATACTGCAGTGACACTTGAATTGAGGAACAGAACAATCAGAGGGCACATCGAAAGCTGTTAATATTGCACACGGATAGTGTATAGTAGACAAGTTACTGTATAGTGACAACAGACAAGTGCTTCAGCAGTGGTATGTGCATGGCAGAAACAAAAGTGCACATGTGACAAATTATAGCACGGAACACTTAAGATAAATAAAGCAGTAGTCCACTTACCCATCTACATAAAATACAAATCTTTGAGCCGAATGTTACACTGTGTGCTTTGTAGCAGACACATTAACCACTGATGCTACTGTAGGAGTCAAAACTGACTGTACACTGAACTTTCTAAGAACTGTGTTAACCTCTAGAGTTCTCTAACTGCTATTGCAATCCCCTCAAAATTGCTAGAATAGATTTACTGTCACATATGTCCATGTCAATTTACTTGCAGTAGGTAATGAACTCCACTTACCAGGAACCGGAGTATCGGTAGTGAGCTGTATGGATGTGGATGAGGAAGTCAGCGCTGGGAGGTTGACAGTCAGCATGACGTCTCTCACGTACACTAAAGAAATGCTAGAGAGCCGACACGTCTATTTGAGGCTGCGAGAGTTGGCCCAAGAATGACCAATTATTGGTGCCGGTGGACCCCCGAAGTAAACTGGGGAACGAGCCTGTGAGTGCAGCATCCCAAATCTGCAGCGAAAACCCAAAATAGAGGACTGGGGCAGATGCAGCGAGTCGACAAGCTGCCAGGCGAGGCAGAGACTGTAACGGACATGGCGGCGCCCCAGAGCCTGAATAACGGTCCACAGAGGTCGGACTGCCGAAAGACGCGCTCTGTGGTGAGGTAGGGGAAGGGAGTTGAAGCGCGGCTGGGCTGAAAGTGAAGAGACATGCTCTATGATGAGGGAGGGGGAGGGAGTTTGCGCAAGCAAAACAAAGAGGCAGAGAATGGGAGAGGCATAGCGAGCATTGAGGCACGAGACGGTAACGAACATGGCGGCGCCCCGGAGCCTGAATACCAGCCCACAGAGGTGACTGATCGGAGTGCGGTGAGGGAGGGGGAGGAAGTTGAAACACGGCCGAGCTGAAAGTGAAGAGACGTGCTTTTTGGTGAGGGAGGGGGACGGAGTTTCCGCAAGCAAAACAGATAGGCAGAGAACGGGAGAGGCATAGCGAGCATTGAGGCACGCGCTTGTAAGCAAGCGCGGGAGAGGCATAGCGAGCATTGAGGTGCACGCTTGTAAGTAATGGCCGCGCGGTGCAAAAGTGAAAGAAAACAAGGGATGCGCGCACAGCAGATATTGGAGAGGTGGAGCGTGGCATGCATGCTTGTGTGCGTGACCACAAGCTGGTGGCCGCTTTGGTAGCACTTTGAAAAGCCGCTTACTAAATGTCTCGCCAGGGTAGCGCATGGGCAGGCTCAGGCGAGACCTAAAAAGTAATGCAGTGATTGGGGTTGTCTGTGATAACAAGACTTTATTATTTATTACCTGATGGAACCATTCGTTGTAAACCTAGGAAAATAACACATTGAGAAAAAGAACCAATAAGGTTCTAAACCCTTAACATAAAGTTTGCATGCAGATCCATGACAATAGTTAATAGCACATTGTTTCATATTGGACGGATTGCGATATAAGAACTGGATGTAACAAAAGGATCTCTGTGTCAAAAGCTGTAACCTATTTACCTATCTATACAAATAGAAATCGGTGATCTTCATATTACATGTTGTGCTTTGCAGCAGGCACATTAACCCTAAATGCTACTTTAGGAGTCAACACTGTGACTACTAGACAAAATGGTGGTTAATGCACATGCTGGAGAGAGCTCTAGAGTTTTCTTACCATTATTAATACCCCTTAAAAATTACTGGGTTCACAAAGAGCTCTGTCTGCAGGCTCCTTAACCCATATGCTAATAACATGCTTCTCCCTAACAGACACGAAAGATGTGTTCATGTGTGACTTCAATATCCACTGGAACAACACAGAAGACACCATTGTCCAGAACCAATCACACCTGCTTGAAATACCCAACCTAAAACAACTCTGCAATGAACCAACTCACATCAAAGGAGCAACTCTAGACGCAATCATCACCAGTAATGAACTAGGGCCCGATTCACAGAACTAACTTAAGACAAAATCCTAAACTTACTACTTTTGGTATTCACAGAAGTTAGGATTTTGTCTTAAGTTTGTCTTAAGACAAACTTAAGACAGACTTAAGTTAGGATTTGGTCTAAGTCTGTCTTAAGTATGTCCTAAAACAAACTTAAGACAAAATCCTAACTTCTGTGAATACGAAAAGCAGTAAGTTTAGCATTTTGTCTAAAGTTATTTCTGTAAATTGGCCCCCCTGTCTCTCTGAGGTCAATCACGACCATTGACTGGTCTGACCACCACCTAATTTTGTTTAATTTCAACTCACCTGTCAGACACCAACCAATACAATCCGACAAACCCAAGCACTGGATCAGGAACATCAATGAAGTCCCTATCTCCGAACTTGAATCCAAGATTTATGCCCATCTACAGTCCCAGCCTACCATTATATCGGCCGATGAACTTACAGCTCCCTTTAACTCTACAATGACAGAGGTGTTAGATCAAGTAGCGCCACTCAAACTCAAACAATTGAGATCTATAAAATCTAAATCATGCCGCCTTTTGTGCGCTTCTCCAGGCCACTTGCTGTACTCAGCAACTGGCCCCCACCAGTTCTGACCCCCACTCTGGCGGGAAGACTGGCGGGAAACCCGAAGAAAGGAAAGGGGGTGTGTCAGCCTCTGCCTACCCATCCTCTCAGGTTGGAGGTGAAGCACATCTCCGGGCTCTCGACATCTTGAGGGTGGGGAGCACTGCCCAATCAGAGATAGGCTCCTGCTCCCCTCCCACAGGAGAGGAGCAGGATAGGGGGTGTATTCACCCCAGGACAGGAACCCATTGGTCCCTGCCCTTGCCCTACCTGTAACACCCCTAAATGTAGTATTTAGGGGCACCCTGAACCTTCCTTCCTCAGATCCCGAGTCGAAAACAAGAAAGAAGATCAAGAAGAAGAAGACCTGCCGTGCAGCTGCTAACAAGAGGACGACACCAACTGACTTGGCCCCAGCTCTACAGGCCTGTTGATCCTTGAACCTGCTCATGCTAAATCCCGGCGTCTCCTGCGGACAGCAACCTTGAAAACCCCGGAGGACCTGCCTGCCTTGAACCTCTTAAAGACTGGGACTCCCACGAGCAGTGGTTCTGCTCAAACAGCAATACCCCTGGTGCCAGCCAGGTACCGTGAATCCAGCACACTCTGCACCCACGGAGCCCGGACTGTGCCTGAGTGGATAAAGACCCTAAGGATGTCCCCCCGGCAATTGTGACCTGGAATCCAGTGCCCAAGGACCCTCCTCGACGACCCAGATGACGCCTGCAGACTCACAGCAAGGGACCCCTCCAACCGCGACCAGCAGAGGGTAAGATTTCCTGACGTCAAAAGACACCCCTGCACTCGGCGCCCTCGGCCCCCTGTGCCCTACTCCTGGGTGTCTACCTATCCTCCGAGATCCCAACTTACCCCTCGAAGTGTTGGTCGCTCCTGAAGGATCTCCGTCCCCGAGCCTGCAGCCTTTGTTCACCATCCAAGTTCTCCTTTGAATAACATTGAACGCCCGACGGCTCAAAAGCACCCTGCACCCAGCCACCCGAGTGCCTCCTGGCAATGCAACCTTGGTCCTAACCTACTTCCCCATTTGCCCTTGCCCTGAGAAAGTGACCAGGAGCCCAGCTACCACAGCAGCATGGCCTGCTTGCCAGCAGGCACCCACCGAAGGCCTCCTGACTCTCATTGGATAACATTGGGCCTAACTACCTCTGCACCTGGCTGCCCCTGTGTCTCTGAGGGCGTACCAACTGTACCAACCCGACCCTGGGAAACCCCTGAGTCTATGCAAAGAACCATAACTCTGCCAGCTGAGTATTTACCCAAAAGCCGATGACTCACTTTTCTTCCTTAGAGTAACATTGACTGGTTTCACTTGAGAAATCTTCTGTGTGGAGTTTTGAAACTTTAAAATGTTCATCTAAAATCAGCCGAACAACGAATTCCAAATTACACATCTGTTATCAGGAGAGAACCCAGTGCTGCATCTTTTAACCCAGCACTGAACCTGAAAAGTAATTTTAACCGTACTTACCAGTAACTTGAATTTTCTTCCATAGGAATCCATTATCTGGTTTTCACCAGAAACGTTTCTAAGTGTCAATTTTTAAAAACGACAGAATTCCTTAAAAATCACCTGTATGACTTGAACGCATTCTTTTATTTGTTTAAGGAGATGTACCAGTGCAGGATCCAGGATCCAACACTGAGTAAGGAAAGGTAACGATAATAGTACTTACCTGCTAAGTGAATTTCCTCCCGTAGGGAAACATTGGTTATTCTATGTGAAAAAGTTTTTGTCAACTTTTAAAATACAATAATATTCCTTAAAAATCACTACTGTAACCAAAACTCTTTTACTCAACTGATTACAGGAAATGTCCCAGGACTGAATCTAGGATCTACTCCTGTGGTTAGAAAAGTAATCTATAAAGTAACTAATTGCATTTATCTAGAAATTCCCATTGAGCTCAATGCTGCATTGTGTTTGAAAGTGTGTTTCCTATTTCAACAACTGTAACTATTGTAATCAAAAAGTCTATTGCCTATTTGAAAAGTATTTAACTAAAGTAATTGATTCCGACAATGTATATTTTGATACCTTGCTGGTTCTACAATAAAAACAACTATATATTTTGATACAAAACAATTGGCCTAGAGTTCAGTTCTTGAGTGTGTGAGAGCATTTGCTGACTCAGTGTGTACAACAAATGCTTTGCACTGTCCTCTGATACTGCCTTACTGTTCGACCAAGCTACCACTTTAGAGAGTAAGGTTATATCTAACTTTAGCCTCTGCCATACCTCTGGGGACTGTGGACTCTGTGCACACTGTACCTTACTTTGGGCCACTTTCTTACACTATGAAACTGGGCAGATCTTTACCATCTCCAAGAAATTTGACTCTGTGAAGGGGCATAAGTTCATGAAAAGTGATATAGCCAGCCAAGATGACAAGTTAAACACTCAACGTATTAACACCGCATCTACATCAGATATTAGTTCAGCAATGGAGAGTGAGACGGATTCAAAAAATGGGAGTGGCCCAGCAGTATGGAATGAGACAACACTGGGCAGTTTCACTCTAGCTGAATAACTTCATTTTTTACACCTAGATCGGCGGCAGACACTTCGTCTAGGACTACCCAAGAAGCAGGGCCCAGACACAACAAGAAAACAAGTCAAAGGAGAAAATAAAGGCAGCTCAAACAAAAACAAAAAACAGCAAGCAAGCAATTGGCGATGGAAGTTGTTGGCAAAGAAAACACTGTGATGAACCTATCTGAGATCACTCTGAGTAATGCTGAGACTCAACTCTTGTCTCTGGGATTAACATACTGCCCAGAGAGCAGTTTCAATTATAGTCGCACTCGAGTTGACATTTTTAAGTTCATAAGAAAACTGAAAGTAATCAAATATTTTTAACAAAAACAAGTGAGCAACTGTACTAGCAAGTCCACTCCTGGGCAAGAATCAGCAGTATTTAATTTACTAGTATCAGATATAAAAACCATCTGCAGACAACATGAGTTACAATCTACAATGCAAAGTTTGTCCACGCAACAGGTTATGACCGAAGAAAGTATCAACATATCGGAGTTAATCAAAAGTCCTTTCAAACCACCCCATTTAACTTTTACCCTAATAATGCAGAGGGACTCAATTGACACATTCAATGAGGTGGTAGAAGAATTGAAAGACCTTTACCATAAAACAGTACAGAGACAGAACAAATATATACATCAAAAGAATCAATACTTTTCCTTAATACGTAAACTACAAAAAAACAACCAGGTAGTGATAAATAAATCAGACACAGGTGGTAATATCGTCTTATGGCCAAGAGCAGAATATCTCGATGAAGCCCATAGACACCTTGGCGACCATACTTGCTACAAAAAATCTGACATACAGGAAATAAAGAAAGTTAGGAAAGACCTGAAACAAGAACTTAGCAAGTGGAAACAAGAAGGATTATTGACAAAGGGGGGATTTCAATTTCTCAATAATGAATTTCCAGTGATGTCAGTACTATATTTCATACCCAAGATTCATAAGGGAACAACATCAGTACCTGGGCGCCCTATCATTTCAGCTCGTAACAGCCTACTTGAAAACATTCCCCAATATGTTGATTATTTTCTACAAGAGTATGTGATCAAATTGCCCTCATATCTAAGGGACACTGTTGATTTCCTAGAAAAGTTACACAAGATATCCTGGTCACAATACTACAAGTTAATATCATTGGACATCACATCTCTGTTTACAAGCATCCAACATAAA